>NW_026867945.1:0-27500 GCF_020745735.1 Hemiscyllium ocellatum
TTACCCTGTACACCGTTACCCATTACCCTGTACACTGTTACCCATTACCCTGTTACACCGTTACCCATTACCCTGTACACCGTTACCCATTACCCTGTACACTGTTACACCATTACCTGTACACGTTACCCATTACCCTGTACACCGTTACCCATTACCCTGTACACTGTTACACCATTACCCTGTACACCGTTACCCATTACCCTGTACACCTTACCCATTACCCTGTACACCGTTACACCATTACCCTGTACACCGTTACACCATTACCCTGTACACTGTTACCATTACCCTGTACACCGTTACCCATTACCCTGTACACCGTTACCCATTACCCTGTACACTGTTACCCATTACCCTGTACACCGTTACCCATTACCCTGTACACCGTTACCCATTACCCTGTACACTGTTACCCATTACCCTGTACACTGTTACCATTACCCTGTACACCGTTACCCATTACCCTGTACCCCGTTACCCATTACCCTGTACACTGTTACCCATTACCCTGTACACCGTTACCCATTACCTGTACACCGTTACCCATTACCCTGTACACTGTTACACCATTACCCTGTACACCGTTACCCATTACCCTGTACACCGTTACACCATTACCCTGTACACCGTTACCCATTACCCTGTACACCGTTACACCATTCCCTGTACACTGTTACCCATTACCCTGTACACTGTTACCGTTACATTACCCTGTACACCGTTACCCATTACCCTGTACACCGTTACACCATTACCCTGTACACTGTTACACATTACCCTGTACACTGTTACACCATTACCCTGTACACCGTTACACCATTACCCTGTACACCGTTACCCATTACCCTGTACACTGTTACCCATTACCCTGTACACTGTTACCCATTACCCTGTACACCGTTACCCATTACCCTGTACACTGTTACACCATTACCCTGTACACTGTTACCCATTACCCTGTACACCGTTACACCATTACCCTGTACACTGTTACACCATTACCCTGTACACCGTTACCCATTACCCTGTACACCGTTACCCATTACCCTGTACACTGTTACCCATTACCCTGTACACCGTTACCCTGTACACCGTTACACCATTACCCTGTACACCGTTACACCATTACCCTGTACACCGTTACCCATTACCCTGTACACCGTTACACCATTACCCTGTACACCGTTACCCATTACCCTGTACACCGTTACCCATTACCCTGTACACCGTTACACCATTACCCTGTACACCGTTACCCATTACCCTGTACACCGTTACCCATTACCCTGTACACCGTTACACCATTACCCTGTACACCGTTACCCATTACCCTGTACACCGTTACCCATTACCCTGTACACCGTTACCCATTACCCTGTACACTGTTACACCATTACCCTGTACACCGTTACCCATTACCCTGTACACCGTTACCCATTACCCTGTACACCGTTACACCATTACCCTGTACACCGTTACACCATTACCCTGTACACTGTTACCCATTACCCTGTACACCGTTACCCATTACCCTGTACACCGTTACCCATTACCCTGTACACTGTTACCCATTACCCTGTACACCGTTACCCATTACCCTGTACACCGTTACCCATTACCCTGTACACTGTTACCCATTACCCTGTACACTGTTACCCATTACCCTGTACACCGTTACCCATTACCCTGTACACCGTTACCCATTACCCTGTACACCGTTACCCATTACCCTGTACACCGTTACCCATTACCCTGTACACTGTTACACCATTACCCTGTACACCGTTACCCATTACCCTGTACACCGTTACACCATTACCCTGTACACCGTTACCCATTACCCTGTACACCGTTACACCATTACCCTGTACACTGTTACCCATTACCCTGTACACTGTTACCCATTACCCTGTACACCGTTACCCATTACCCTGTACACCGTTACACCATTACCCTGTACACTGTTACACCATTACCCTGTACACTGTTACACCATTACCCTGTACACCGTTACACCATTACCCTGTACACCGTTACCCATTACCCTGTACACTGTTACCCATTACCCTGTACACTGTTACCCATTACCCTGTACACCGTTACCCATTACCCTGTACACTGTTACACCATTACCCTGTACACTGTTACCCATTACCCTGTACACCGTTACACCATTACCCTGTACACTGTTACACCATTACCCTGTACACCGTTACCCATTACCCTGTACACCGTTACCCATTACCCTGTACACTGTTACCCATTACCCTGTACACCGTTACCCATTACCCTGTACACCGTTACACCATTACCCTGTACACCGTTACCCATTACCCTGTACACCGTTACACCATTACCCTGTACACCGTTACACCATTACCCTGTACACCGTTACCCATTACCCTGTACACCGTTACACCATTACCCTGTACACCGTTACCCATTACCCTGTACACCGTTACCCATTACCCTGTACACCGTTACACCATTACCCTGTACACCGTTACCCATTACCCTGTACACTGTTACCCATTACCCTGTACACCGTTACCCATTACCCTGTACACCGTTACACCATTACCCTGTACACCGTTACACCATTACCCTGTACACCGTTACACCATTACCCTGTACACTGTTACCCATTACCCTGTACACCGTTACCCATTACCCTGTACACTGTTACACCATTACCCTGTACACTGTTACACCATTACCCTGTACACCGTTACACCATTACCCTGTACACTGTTACCCATTACCCTGTACACCGTTACCCATTACCCTGTACACCGTTACCCATTACCCTGTACACCATTACCCTGTACACCGTTACCCATTACCCTGTACACCGTTACACCATTACCCTGTACACCGTTACACCATTACCCTGTACACCGTTACCCATTACCCTGTACACCGTTACACCATTACCCTGTACACCGTTACCCATTACCCTGTACACCGTTACCCATTACCCTGTACACCGTTACACCATTACCCTGTACACCGTTACCCATTACCCTGTACACCGTTACCCATTACCCTG
Source organism: Hemiscyllium ocellatum (assembly GCF_020745735.1). NCBI lineage: Eukaryota > Metazoa > Chordata > Chondrichthyes > Orectolobiformes > Hemiscylliidae > Hemiscyllium > Hemiscyllium ocellatum. Next base: position 3,053 of record NW_026867945.1, read on the forward strand.
TACACCGTTACCCATTACCCTGTACACCGTTACACCATTACCCTGTACACTGTTACCCATTACCCTGTACACCGTTACCCATTACCCTGTACACCGTTACCCATTACCCTGTACACCGTTACCCATTACCCTGTACACCGTTACACCATTACCCTGTACACTGTTACCCATTACCCTGTACACCGTTACCCATTACCCTGTACACTGTTACCCCATTACCCTGTACACTGTTACCCATTACCCTGTACACCGTTACCCATTACCCTGTACACCGTTACACCATTACCCTGTACACTGTTACCCATTACCCTGTACACCGTTACCCATTACCCTGTACACCGTTACACCATTACCCTGTACACCGTTACACCATTACCCTGTACACCGTTACCCATTACCCTGTACACCGTTACCCATTACCCTGTACACTGTTACACCATTACCCTGTACACCGTTACCCATTACCCTGTACACCGTTACACCATTACCCTGTACACCGTTACCCATTACCCTGTACACCGTTACCCATTACCCTGTACACCGTTACACCATTACCCTGTACACTGTTACCCATTACCCTGTACACCGTTACCCATTACCCTGTACACTGTTACACCATTACCCTGTACACCGTTACCCATTACCCTGTACACTGTTACCCATTACCCTGTACACCGTTACCCATTACCCTGTACACCGTTACACCATTACCCTGTACACCGTTACACCGTTACCCTGTACACCGTTACACCATTACCCTGTACACCGTTACCCATTACCCTGTACACCGTTACCCATTACCCTGTACACCGTTACACCATTACCCTGTACACCGTTACACCATTACCCTGTACACCGTTACCCATTACCCTGTACACCGTTACCCATTACCCTGTACACTGTTACCCATTACCCTGTACACCGTTACCCATTACCCTGTACACCGTTACACCGTTACCCTGTACACCGTTACACCGTTACCCTGTACACCGTTACACCATTACCCTGTACACCGTTACACCATTACCCTGTACACCGTTACCCATTACCCTGTACACTGTTACCCATTACCCTGTACACCGTTACCCATTACCCTGTACACCGTTACACCATTACCCTGTACACCGTTACACCATTACCCTGTACACCGTTACCCATTACCCTGTACACCGTTACACCATTACCCTGTACACTGTTACACCATTACCCTGTACACCGTTACCCAATACCCTGTACACCGTTACACCATTACCCTGTACACTGTTACCCATTACCCTGTACACCGTTACACCATTACCCTGTACACCGTTACCCATTACCCTGTACACTGTTACACCATTACCCTGTACACCGTTACACCGTTACCCTGTACACCGTTACACCATTACCCTGTACACCGTTACACCATTACCCTGTACACTGTTACCCATTACCCTGTACACCGTTACCCATTACCCTGTACACTGTTACCCATTACCCTGTACACCGTTACCCATTACCCTGTACACTGTTACACCATTACCCTGTACACCGTTACACCATTACCCTGTACACCGTTACACCATTACCCTGTACACTGTTACACCATTACCCTGTACACCGTTACACCATTACCCTGTACACTGTTACCCATTACCCTGTACACCGGTACCCATTACCCTGTACACCGTTACACCATTACCCTGTACACCGTTACCCATTACCCTGTACACCGTTACCCATTACCCTGTACACCGTTACCCATTACCCTGTACACTGTTACCCATTACCCTGTACACCGTTACCCATTACCCTGTACACCGTTACCCATTACCCTGTACACCGTTACACCATTACCCTGTACACTGTTACCCATTACCCTGTACACCGTTACCCATTACCCTGTACACTGTTACACCATTACCCTGTACACTGTTACCCATTACCCTGTACACCGTTACCCATTACCCTGTACACCGTTACACATTACCCTGTACACCGTTACACCATTACCCTGTACACCGTTACCCATTACCCTGTACACCGTTACCCATTACCCTGTACACCGTTACACCATTACCCTGTACACCGTTACCCATTTCCCTGTACACTGTTACCCATTACCATGTACACCGTTACCCATTACCCTGTACACCGTTACCCATTACCCTGTACACCGTTACACCATTACCCTGTACACTGTTACCCATTACCCTGTACACTGTTACCCATTACCCTGTACACCGTTACACCGTTACCCTGTACACCGTTACCCATTACCCTGTACACTGTTACACCATTACCCTGTACACCCCATTACCCCATTACCCTGTACACCGTTACCCATTACCCTGTACACCGTTACCCATTACCCTGTACACCGTTACCCATTACCCTGTACACCGTTACCCATTACCCTGTACACCGTTACCCATTACCCTGTACACTGTTACCCATTACCCTGTACACTGTTACACCATTACCCTGTACACCGTTACACCATTACCCTGTACACCGTTACCCATTACCCTGTACACCGTTACCCATTACCCTGTACACTGTTACCCATTACCCTGTACACTGTTACACCATTACCCTGTACACCGTTACACCATTACCCTGTACACCGTTACCCATTACCCTGTACACCGTTACCCATTACCCTGTACACCGTTACACCATTACCCTGTACACCGTTACCCATTACCCTGTACACCGTTACACCGTTACCCTGTACACCGTTACACCATTACCCTGTACACCGTTACCCATTACCCTGTACACCGTTACCCATTACCCTGTACACTGTTACCCTGTACACCGTTACCCATTACCCTGTACACCGTTACACCATTACCCTGTACACCGTTACCCATTACCCTGTACACTGTTACACCATTACCCTGTACACCGTTACCCATTACCCTGTACACCGTTACACCATTACCCTGTACACTGTTACACCATTACCCTGTACACCGTTACCCATTACCCTGTACACCGTTACCCCATTACCCTGTACACCGTTACCCATTACCCTGTACACTGTTACCCATTACCCTGTACACCGTTACCCATTACCCTGTACACCGTTACCCATTACCCTGTACACAGTTACCCCATTACCCTGTACACCGTTACACCATTACCCTGTACACCGTTACCCATTACCCTGTACATCGTTACCCATTACCCTGTACACCGTTACCCATTACCCTGTACACCGTTACACCATTACCCTGTACACTGTTACACCATTACCCTGTACACCGTTACCCATTACCCTGTACACCGTTACACCATTACCCTGTACACCGTTACACCTTTACCCTGTACACCGTTACCCATTACCCTGTACACTGTTACCCATTACCCTGTACACTGTTACCCATTACCCTGTACACCGTTACCCATTACCCTGTACACCGTTACCCATTACCCTGTACACTGTTACCCATTACCCTGTACACTGTTACACCATTACCCTGTACACTGTTACCCATTACCCTGTACACCGTTACCCATTACCCTGTACACTGTTACCCATTACCCTGTACACCGTTACACCATTACCCTGTACACTGTTACACCATTACCCTGTACACCGTTACCCATTACCCTGTACACCGTTACCCATTACCCTGTACACCGTTACCCATTACCCTGTACACCGTTACCCATTACCCTGTACACCGTTACCCATTACCCTGTACACCGTTACCCATTACCCTGTACACTGTTACACCATTACCCTGTACACCGTTACACCATTACCCTGTACACCGTTACCCATTACCCTGTACACCGTTACCCATTACCCTGTACACCGTTACACCATTACCCTGTACACCGTTACACCATTACCCTGTACACCGTTACCCATTACCCTGTACACTGTTACCCATTACCCTGTACACTGTTACACCATTACCCTGTACACCGTTACCCATTACCCTGTACACCGTTACACCATTACCCTGTACACCGTTACCCATTACCCTGTACACTGTTACCCATTACCCTGTACACCGTTACACCATTACCCTGTACACTGTTACACCATTACCCTGTACACCGTTACACCATTACCCTGTACACCGTTACACCATTACCCTGTACACTGTTACACCATTACCCTGTACACTGTTACCCATTACCCTGTACACCGTTACACCATTACCCTGTACACCGTTACCCATTACCCTGTACACCGTTACACCATTACCCTGTACACTGTTACCCATTACCCTGTACACCGTTACCCATTACCCTGTACACTGTTACCCATTACCCTGTACACCGTTACCCATTACCCTGTACACCGTTACCCATTACCCTGTACACCGTTACCCATTACCCTGTACACTGTTACCCATTACCCTGTACACCGTTACCCATTACCCTGTACACCGTTACCCATTACCCTGTACACCGTTACCCATTACCCTGTACACTGTTACACCATTACCCTGTACACCGTTACACCATTACCCTGTACACCGTTACCCATTACCCTGTACACCGTTACCCATTACCCTGTACACCGTTACACCATTACCCTGTACACCGTTACACCATTACCCTGTACACCGTTACCCATTACCCTGTACACTGTTACCCATTACCCTGTACACTGTTACACCATTACCCTGTACACCGTTACCCATTACCCTGTACACCGTTACACCATTACCCTGTACACCGTTACCCATTACCCTGTACACTGTTACCCATTACCCTGTACACCGTTACACCATTACCCTGTACACTGTTACACCATTACCCTGTACACCGTTACACCATTACCCTGTACACCGTTACACCATTACCCTGTACACTGTTACACCATTACCCTGTACACTGTTACCCATTACCCTGTACACCGTTACACCATTACCCTGTACACCGTTACCCATTACCCTGTACACCGTTACACCATTACCCTGTACACTGTTACCCATTACCCTGTACACCGTTACCCATTACCCTGTACACTGTTACCCATTACCCTGTACACCGTTACCCATTACCCTGTACACCGTTACCCATTACCCTGTACACCGTTACACCATTACCCTGTACACCGTTACACCGTTACCCTGTACACTGTTACACCGTTACCCTGTACACCGTTACACCATTACCCTGTACACCGTTACCCATTACCCTGTACACCGTTACCCATTACCCTGTACACCGTTACCCATTACCCTGTACACTGTTACCCATTACCCTGTACACCGTTACACCATTACCCTGTACACCGTTACACCGTTACCCTGTACACCGTTACACCATTACCCTGTACACCGTTACCCATTACCCTGTACACCGTTACCCATTACCCTGTACACCGTTACACCGTTACCCTGTACACCGTTACCCATTACCCTGTACACCGTTACACCATTACCCTGTACACCGTTACCCCATTACCCTGTACACCGTTACCCATTACCCTGTACACTGTTACCCATTACCCTGTACACCGTTACCCATTACCCTGTACACCGTTACCCATTACCCTGTACACCGTTACACCATTACCCTGTACACCGTTACCCCATTACCCTGTACACCGTTACCCATTACCCTGTACACCGTTACACCATTACCCTGTACACCGTTACCCATTACCCTGTACACCGTTACCCATTACCCTGTACACCGTTACCCATTACCCTGTACACCGTTACACCATTACCCTGTACACCGTTACACCATTACCCTGTACACCGTTACACCATTACCCTGTACACCGTTACCCATTACCCTGTACACTGTTACCCATTACCCTGTACACCGTTACACCATTACCCTGTACACCGTTACCCATTACCCTGTACACTGTTACCCATTACCCTGTACACTGTTACCCATTACCCTGTACACCGTTACCCATTACCCTGTACACCGTTACCCATTACCCTGTACACCGTTACCCATTACCCTGTACACTGTTACACCGTTACCCTGTACACCGTTACACCATTACCCTGTACACCGTTACCCATTACCCTGTACACCGTTACCCATTACCCTGTACACTGTTACACCATTACCCTGTACACCGTTACACCATTACCCTGTACACCGTTACCCATTACCCTGTACACCGTTACCCATTACCCTGTACACCGTTACACCATTACCCTGTACACCGTTACACCATTACCCTGTACACCGTTACCCATTACCCTGTACACTGTTACACCATTACCCTGTACACTGTTACACCATTACCCTGTACACCGTTACCCATTACCCTGTACACTGTTACCCATTACCCTGTACACTGTTACCCATTACCCTGTACACCGTTACACCATTACCCTGTACACCGTTACCCATTACCCTGTACACCGTTACACCATTACCCTGTACACTGTTACCCATTACCCTGTACACCGTTACACCATTACCCTGTACACTGTTACCCATTACCCTGTACACCGTTACCCATTACCCTGTACACTGTTACCCATTACCCTGTACACTGTTACCCATTACCCTGTACACTGTTACACCATTACCCTGTACACCGTTACCCATTACCCTGTACACTGTTACCCATTACCCTGTACACCGTTACCCATTACCCTGTACACCGTTACACCATTACCCTGTACACCGTTACACCGTTACCCTGTACACCGTTACACCATTACCCTGTACACCGTTACCCATTACCCTGTACACCGTTACCCATTACCCTGTACACCGTTACACCATTACCCTGTACACCGTTACACCATTACCCTGTACACCGTTACCCATTACCCTGTACACCGTTACCCATTACCCTGTACACTGTTACCCATTACCCTGTACACCGTTACCCATTACCCTGTACACCGTTACACCGTTACCCTGTACACCGTTACACCGTTACCCTGTACACCGTTACACCATTACCCTGTACACCGTTACACCATTACCCTGTACACCGTTACCCATTACCCTGTACACTGTTACCCATTACCCTGTACACCGTTACCCATTACCCTGTACACCGTTACACCATTACCCTGTACACCGTTACACCATTACCCTGTACACCGTTACCCATTACCCTGTACACCGTTACACCATTACCCTGTACACTGTTACCCATTACCCTGTACACTGTTACACCATTACCCTGTACACCGTTACCCATTACCCTGTACACCGTTACCCATTACCCTGTACACCGTTACACCATTACCCTGTACACCGTTACCCATTACCCTGTACACCGTTACACCATTACCCTGTACACCGTTACACCATTACCCTGTACACAGTTACCCATTACCATGTACACTGTTACACCATTACCCTGTACACCGTTACCCATTACCCTGTACACTGTTACACCATTACCCTGTACACCGTTACCCATTACCCTGTACACTGTTACACCATTACCCTGTACACCGTTACCCATTACCCTGTACACCGTTACCCATTACCCTGTACACCGTTACACCATTACCCTGTACACCGTTACACCATTACCCTGTACACTGTTACCCATTACCCTGTACACCGTTACCCATTACCCTGTACACCGTTACCCATTACCCTGTACACTGTTACACCATTACCCTGTACACTGTTACACCATTACCCTGTACACCGTTACACCGTTACCCTGTACACCGTTACACCATTACCCTGTACACCGTTACACCATTACCCTGTACACCGTTACCCATTACCCTGTACACTGTTACCCATTACCCTGTACACCGTTACCCATTACCCTGTACACTGTTACACCATTACCCTGTACACCGTTACACCATTACCCTGTACACCGTTACACCATTACCCTGTACACTGTTACACCATTACCCTGTACACCGTTACACCATTACCCTGTACACTGTTACCCATTACCCTGTACACCGTTACCCATTACCCTGTACACCGTTACACCATTACCCTGTACACCGTTACCCATTACCCTGTACACCGTTACCCATTACCCTGTACACCGTTACCCATTACCCTGTACACTGTTACCCATTACCCTGTACACCGTTACCCATTACCCTGTACACCGTTACCCATTACCCTGTACACTGTTACCCATTACCCTGTACACCGTTACCCATTACCCTGTACACCGTTACCCATTACCCTGTACACCGTTACACCATTACCCTGTACACTGTTACCCATTACCCTGTACACCGTTACCCATTACCCTGTACACCGTTACCCATTACCCTGTACACCGTTACCCATTACCCTGTACACCGTTACACCGTTACCCTGTACACTGTTACCCCATTACCCTGTACACCGTTACCCATTACCCTGTACACTGTTACACCATTACCCTGTACACCGTTACCCATTACCCTGTACACCGTTACCCATTACCCTGTACACCGTTACACCGTTACCCTGTACACTGTTACCCCATTACCCTGTACACCGTTACCCATTACCCTGTACACCGTTACCCATTACCCTGTACACCGTTACACCATTACCCTGTACACCGTTACACCATTACCCTGTACACCGTTACCCATTACCCTGTACACCGTTACACCGTTACCCTGTACACCGTTACCCATTACCCTGTACACCGTTACCCATTACCCTGTACACCGTTACACCATTACCCTGTACACCGTTACACCATTACCCTGTACACCGTTACCCATTACCCTGTACACTGTTACCCATTACCATGTACACCGTTACCCATTACCCTGTACACCGTTACCCATTACCCTGTACACCGTTACACCATTACCCTGTACACTGTTACCCATTACCCTGTACACTGTTACCCATTACCCTGTACACCGTTACACCGTTACCCTGTACACCGTTACCCATTACCCTGTACACTGTTACACCATTACCCTGTACACCGTTACCCATTACCCTGTACACTGTTACCCATTACCCTGTACACCGTTACCCATTACCCTGTACACTGTTACCCATTACCCTGTACACTGTTACACCATTACCCTGTACACCGTTACACCATTACCCTGTACACCGTTACACCATTACCCTGTACACCGTTACCCATTACCCTGTACACCGTTACCCATTACCCTGTACACCGTTACACCATTACCCTGTACACCGTTACCCATTACCCTGTACACCGTTACACCGTTACCCTGTACACTGTTACCCATTACCCTGTACACCGTTACCCATTACCCTGTACACCGTTACACCATTACCCTGTACACCGTTACACCATTACCCTGTACACCGTTACCCATTACCCTGTACACTGTTACCCATTACCCTGTACACCGTTACCCATTACCCTGTACACCGTTACCCATTACCCTGTACACCGTTACCCATTACCCTGTACACCGTTACCCATTACCCTGTACACCGTTACCCATTACCCTGTACACTGTTACACCATTACCCTGTACACCGTTACACCATTACCCTGTACACCGTTACCCATTACCCTGTACACCGTTACACCATTACCCTGTACACCGTTACCCATTACCCTGTACACCGTTACCCATTACCCTGTACACCGTTACCCATTACCCTGTACACCGTTACCCATTACCCTGTACACCGTTACACCGTTACCCTGTACACTGTTACCCATTACCCTGTACACCGTTACCCATTACCCTGTACACCGTTACCCATTACCCTGTACACTGTTACCCATTACCCTGTACACCGTTACCCATTACCCTGTACACCGTTACCCATTACCCTGTACACCGTTACACCATTACCCTGTACACCGTTACACCATTACCCTGTACACCGTTACACCATTACCCTGTACACCGTTACCCATTACCCTGTACACCGTTACCCATTACCCTGTACACCGTTACACCATTACCCTGTACACCGTTACACCATTACCCTGTACACTGTTACCCATTACCCTGTACACCGTTACCCATTACCCTGTACACCGTTACCCATTACCCTGTACACTGTTACCCATTACCCTGTACACCGTTACCCATTACCCTGTACACCGTTACCCATTACCCTGTACACTGTTACCCATTACCCTGTACACTGTTACCCATTACCCTGTACACCGTTACCCATTACCCTGTACACTGTTACCCATTACCCTGTACACCGTTACCCATTACCCTGTACACTGTTACCCCTTACCCTGTACACTGTTACCCATTACCCTGTACACCGTTACCCATTACCCTGTACACCGTTACACCATTACCCTGTACACCGTTACACCATTACCCTGTACACTGTTACCCATTACCCTGTACACTGTTACCCCATTACCCTGTACACTGTTACCCATTACCCTGTACACAGTTACCCATTACCCTGTACACTGTTACCCATTACCCTGTACACCGTTACCCATTACCCTGTACACCGTTACCCATTACCCTGTACACTGTTACCCATTACCCTGTACACCGTTACCCATTACCCTGTACACTGTTACCCATTACCCTGTACACTGTTACCCATTACCCTGTACACCGTTACACCATTACCCTGTACACCGTTACCCATTACCCTGTACACTGTTACCCATTACCCTGTACACTGTTACCCATTACCCTGTACACCGTTACCCATTACCCTGTACACTGTTACACCATTACCCTGTACACCGTTACACCATTACCCTGTACACCGTTACCCATTACCCTGTACACCGTTACCCATTACCCTGTACACCGTTACCCCATTACCCTGTACACTGTTACCCATTACCCTGTACACCGTTACCCATTACCCTGTACACTGTTACCCATTACCCTGTACACTGTTACCCATTACCCTGTACACCGTTACACCATTACCCTGTACACCGTTACCCATTACCCTGTACACTGTTACACCATTACCCTGTACACCGTTACACCATTACCCTGTACACCGTTACCCATTACCCTGTACACCGTTACCCATTACCCTGTACACTGTTACCCATTACCCTGTACACCGTTACCCATTACCCTGTACACCGTTACCCATTACCCTGTACACTGTTACCCTGGGGGGAGAGGGAGTGGGGTTAGGGCGGGGTTACCGTGAGCACTAACCCCACCCTGACCCCTCCTCTCCTTGTCCCCTCCCCTCAGGGTCAGAAGGGACGGCCCCGGTCGCCAGGGGCAAAGGTTGGAGGTCATCGGAGGAACTGGGGACCAGCGAGGGCTCCTCGACCCTCATCGATGACAGTCAGCTGAGGCTTCCCGTCCCCCCTCTCTCGCCCTCGCGCCGGGGCTCCCCGCCCCCACCTTACCCCAGCCCCCACCCCGGCGACACCAAGCCCACCCCTACCCCTCCCTCCCCCGAGTTCTGGCGCATTCCGCCCCCACCCCTGGAGGCGCCGCCACCCCCGCCCGGGGTCACGCTGCGACCCGAGGAGGTCAGGGAGCCCCCTCCCCCGACCCCCCCGGCCCCTGCCACTCCCCCTCCCCCTGCCCCACCCCCTCCACCCAAGGGCCCCGCCCCACAGCCCCCCACCAGGTGGAGGCCCTCCGCCCGGGTGCCGGAGGAGGGCCGGAAGGTTCCGGAAGCCCCCTGGGCCGCGCGGGAGGAGCCCGTGGTGGGCAAGCCCCCGCGCTCAGCCCAGAAGGGCAAGGAGAAGGCCAAGAAGAGCCAGGAGGAGGCGCCGCAGCCGCCCGGAGCCAGGGAGGGGTTCAAGCGCCCCAAAGGGCCGGCCAAGAAGGCCCGGCCACAGAGCGGTCAGTGGGCAGAGGGCACCGACGCCCACCGGGTCTCGGACACGCCCAGCGTCAAGCAGAGGGCCCAGCAACTCCTCGCTCAGAAGGTCAAGGTAACAGGGTCAACGGGACAGGGTCAACGGGACAGGGGTCTGGGGGCCCATTGGGGACAGTGTAGAGCGGGAGGGAACGGGAATGGGTTTGGGGTCCCATTGGGGACAGTGTACAGTGAGAGGGAACGGGAAGGGGTGTGGGGTCCCATTGGGGACGGTGTAGAGCGGGAGGGAACGGGAAGGGGTGTGGGGTCCCATTGGGGACGGTGTAGAGCGGGAGGGAACGGGGAAGGGGTTTGGGGTCCCATCGGGGACAGTGTACAGTGAGAGGGAACGGGAAGGGGTGTGGGGTCCCATTGGGGACGGTGTAGAGCGGGAGGGAACGGGGAAGGGGTTTGGGGTCCCATTGGGGACGGTGTAGAGCGGGAGGGAACGGGAAGGGGTTTGGGGTCCCATCGGGGACGGTGTAGAGCGGGAGGGAACGGGGAAGGGGTTTGGGGTCCCATTGGGGACGGTGTAGAGCGGGAGGGAACGGGGAAGGGGTTCGGGGTCCCATTGGGGACGGTGTAGAGCGGGAGGGAACGGGGAAGGGGTTTGGGGTCCATTGGGGACGGTGTAGAGCGGGAGGGAACGGGGAAGGGGATGATGCCGAGGGATGTAAATCCTGTTGTTTCTCTCTCTCTCTCTCTCTCTCGCTCCCCCTCTCCCTCTCTCCTTCGGCAGGTGGGAGCAGGATCTCGGAAACAGAGAGCACGGATGCCATCAGAGATTCCAGTCCAGAGCAGGTGGGGGCTGAATGGCTTGCCGTGCTATCCCATCTCCATGTTCTCCCACCAGCTGGAGGGCCCAACCCTCCCTGCAGCTCCTCTCTCTCTGTTCTCCCCTCCCTCCCCGCCCTCTCGCAGTACCTCGCATTCAGGTGGAGGCTGCTCCTCCCATCTAGCCCTCCCTAGCCCCATGGCACATCAACCATCTCTGGGGCCGAATGGCCTCAGCCTGAGGTGATGTCGCCATGTGTCCCCTCGGTGTTACACCTTTCAGTTTGTCTGTCTCGGCTAACGTCTGCTCTCCCCACGGATCCAGGGAAAAGCCACACACTGTAACCCGGGAGCGGACTTTCTCAGAGGTATCCCGCAAGGATCCGAGTCTGGAGTTAGGGAAGGTCAGTACTGGCAGCGCCGAGGGAGCCCCGCGCTGAGGGAGGGTCAGCGCCGAGGGAGCCCCGCGCTGAGGGAGGGTCAGCGCCGAGGGAGCCCCGCGCTGAGGGAGGGTCAGCGCCGAGGGAGCCCCGCGCTGAGGGAGGGTCAGCGCCGAGGGAGCCCCGCACTGTGGGAGGGTCAGCGCCGAGGGAGCCCCGCGCTGAGGGAGGGTCAGCGCCGAGGGAGCCCCGCGCTGAGGGAGGGTCAGCACCGAGGGAGCCCCGCACTGTGGGAGGGTCAGCGCCGAGGGAGCCCCGCACTGTGGGAGGGTCAGGGCCGAGGGAGCCCCGCACTGTGGGAGGGTCAGCGCCGAGGGAGCCCCGCACTGTGGGAGGGTCAGCGCCGAGGGAGCCCCGCACTGTGGGAGGGTCAGGGCCGAGGGAGCCCCGCACTGTGGGAGGGTCAGCGCCGAGGGAGCCCCGCACTGTGGGAGGGTCAGCGCCGAGGGAGCCCCGCACTGTGGGAGGGTCAGTGCTGAGGGAGCCCCGCACCGTGGGAGGGTCAGCGCCGAGGGAGCCCCGCGCTGTGGGAGGGTCAGTGCCGAGGGAGCCCCGCGCTGTGGGAGGGTCAGCGCCGAGGGAGCCCCGCGCTGTGGGAGGGTCAGCGCCGAGGGAGCCCCGCGCTGTGGGAGGGTCAGCGCCGAGGGAGCCCCGCACTGTTGCTGGGCAGATTAGTGATTGTCTGTTATTCCCTGCCTAGGAACCGTTGCCCTGGTTACTGACCTCAGCATCCAAGGATAAGGCCAGTCTGAGTAAAAGGGCCGTGGTGAAACGCCGACCCCGGGGGAAACAAGGCAGGAAATTATCTACCATGGAGACAGATTTCTGGTCAGGTACAGCACGGGGTTAGATACAGAGTAAAGCTCCCTCTACACTGTCCCCCCATCCCAGGGACAGGGACAGCACGGGGTTAGATACAGAGTAAAGCTCCCTCTACACTGTCCCCCCCCCATCCCAGGGACAGGGACAGCACGGGGTTAGATACAGAGTAAAGCTCCCTCTACACTGTCCCCCCCCCATCCCAGGGACAGGGACAGCACGGGGTTAGATACAGAGTAAAGCTCTCTCTACAGGGGGGATCCAAGATGGTGGCGACCCAGCAAGTCTGAGTCTATAGTGGTCTTCCCAAGACTTGGTTAAAGTGGGTCACCCACCCCCACCACACTCACCAAATCATTCATAATCGCTGTTAACTTTAACTAGCTGCTTCGTATTATATTTAAATAGTCTGACATTGAGTGTAAAATGACTGAAGGGAAGGGAGCCCGCAGGACCCCCACCCTGTCCCTCTCCAGCTGCAGCTGAGGCGTCCCACAGTCGCCCCCGGGGGCGACTTACCGAGGGTAACAAGCCTTGTGGAGACGGTCACCAAGCTGGACGCGAAGATCGACGCCTCCATCGAGGAGTCCCGACATCGCTGGGAATCCCTCTCGGCCGGGCTGCAGACGCACGGCCCCGACATCCAGGAACTGGAGCGCCGACTCGGAGGGACAGAGTTAAATTTTTTGCTGCAAACGTTTCGTTCCCTGGCTAGGGAACATCATCAGTGCTGTTGGAGCCTCCTGTGAAGCGCTGCTTCGATGTTTCTTCCGGTATTTATATTGGTTTGTTCTTGCCGTTTCCGGGTGTCAGTTTCAGCTGCAGTAGTTTATATGTGGGGTCCAGGTCGATGTGTCTGTTGATGGAGTTTGGGGATGAATGCCATGCCTCTAGGAATTCCCTGGCTGTTCTCTGTCTGGCTTGTCCTATGATGGTAGTGTTTTCCCAGTCGAATTCATGTTGCTTGTTGTCTGAGTGTGTGGCTACTAGGGATAGCTGGTCGTGTCGTTTTGTGGCTAGCTGATGTTCATGGATGTGGGTTGTTAGCTGTCTTCCTGTTTGTCCTATATAGTGTTTTGTGCAGTCCTTGCATGGGATTTTGTAAACTACGTTAGTTTGGCTCGTGCTGGCTATTGGGTCCTTTGTTCTAGTGAGTTGTTGTCTGAGCGTGGATGTTGGCTTGTGTGCCGTTATGAGTCCTAAGGGTCGCAGTAGTCTGGCTGTCAGTTCTGAGACGCTCCTGACGTATGGTAGTGTGGCTAGTCCTTTTGGTTGTGGCATGTCCTCGTTCCGTGGTCTATCTCTTAGGCATCTGGTGATAAATACCACCATAAATACCAGAAGAAACATCAAAGCAGCACTTCACAGGAGGCTCCAACAGCACTGATGATGTTCCCTAGCCAGGGAACGAAACGTTTGCAGCAAAAACTTCCAGCTCGGCGAGCAGAACCACAACAACGGACACCCGAGCTACAAATCTTCAACCAGACTTTAGACGGAGTTAAAGGCCGCGATCTCGGAGACTGCAGCTCAGTCGGCCGCGGATCAGGTCCGGGCTCTCCCGGGCCTTAGAGAATCAGATTGACGACCTCGATAACCGAGCTCGTCAAGAAAATATTCGGTTGCTGGGCCTTCCCGAACGGGAAGAGGAAGGCCAGCCTACAGCATTCCTGGAGCAGTGGCTGCCACAGCTTCTCAATCTGCATGCTGGATCAGGCCGGGTAAGGGTGGAATGGGCCTACCGGGTCGCAATACGTGGGCCCGGCTTAAACCAGCGCCCACGCCCCGTCCTGTTCCAGCTGCAGAGCTATAGGGAGAGGCAGATGCTCCTGGAAGCCTCAAGAAATCTTGGAAAAGATCCCCAAGCCATGATCTATAAAGGATCCAAGATCACGCTATTCCAGGACTTTTCCCCAGCTTTGGTCCGAAAGAGGAAGGCACTCGATGAGGTGAAGAAGCGTTTAAGGGACTTAAATACTCAGTACTCCTTACGCTACCCAGCAACGCTACGCGTTAACCACGAAGGATCCATGTATAACTTCGGATCACCAGGGAAGGCTAAGGAATTCTTGGACTCTCTTAGATAAACTGTAAGAGATTGTGGATGTTGGTTTGCCTTTCCCCCCACTTTGGTCTATATCCCCCCCTTTTTTTTCTCTCCTTTTTTCTACGTCAGTGTTTAATATTATCATGGGGGGGGGGGGGGCGGGGAGAGGGATTTGATCCCCCCCCCCGCGCTTGGTTTGTTTTCTTTTATTACTTTATATATATATGTGGGTACGTATGTATGTATATATATGTTGGGGCGATTGGTTAATGTTGGTGGGGGGAGGTGGTTACCTTATTCTGTTTTACCTCTGTCTTTAGGAGCGGGGTTGTTTTTCCCCTGTTATTTTGTGGTATTATATCTAATTATTACTTGTTGAGATTGTAATTTTATAGTTATATATTTATATATGGTATTAACATTCCCAAATATATCCAGGTGTTGGTGTGGGTGGGGGTAGGGTGCTCACTGTTAACTCTAGCTTTATATTATATTTGAATTCTCCTCATTTTATTGAGGAGCACCTGGGTCAAGGGTGGGGCCTTGGTTGAGAGAGGATAAGATGGACTTTTGGAGAGGAAGGGACGCTCCCTGGGAACAAGGGGGAAAATCTCCATTTAGGTACTTTTTATATTTTTTTTATTTAGAAATAGTTTTTTATTATATTGTTGTGAGTGTAATAGAGAGCCTTTATCTTTGTAAATTTTATATGCTCCATGCTCGGGATGTTCCAGATAGGGTTCCCCCTCCTGAGGGGTCTCGGATCTGCCCGGATGATTATGGTTGATCAGTCGGTTAAGTGGTGCACCTGGAATGTCGGGGAGTAATTCACCAGTTAAAAGGAAGAAAATATTATCAAATCTTCAGAAGGAGAGAGTTGATATAGCTCTCCTACAGGAGACACACCTGTCGGATAAAGAACACTTAAAATTACGGCAGGGTGGATTTGATCAGGCCTTTTTCTCTTCTTTTAACTCAAAAAGCAGGGGAGTCGTTATTCTTGTCCGGAAGAATTTCCCTTTCAAAATCCTAAATCAGATAAAAGACGAATCTGGACGATATATTTTGATTAAAGCCCTCGTAAATGGAGAGGAATATGGGATTCTAAATTTGTACTGCCCCCCGGCACACCCCTTTAAATTCATAACGGAAGCTTTTTCAAAATTGATGGCCTTTGGTGCCCGTTATAGGGGAGACTTTAATTGTATTATGGATCCGGAAATAGACAGGATCCCCAAGAGTACTGCAGGAGTATCTCCCAGATCTAGACAACTGGCGGATCTGAATAAAGAATTCGGATTGGTAGATGTATGGAGATGTCTCCATCCACAGGGTAGAGATTTTTCTTTCTACTCTAATCCACATAAATGTCACACAAGAATTGATATGTTTTTTGCCCCATCGATTTTTTTAAATTCCATATCATCCTGTAAAATAGGTACTATAGCGATTTCCGACCTGTATATATGGAAACTATAGGTACTATAGCGATTTCCGACGCTGTATATATGGAAACTAAGGCAAGGAACAATGGGACATCCGCTCAGCATTGGCGTATGGACCCCTTCCTGATAAAAGATAGCAAATTTGTAAAGTACTCCTCCCAAGAACTTAAAACTTTTTTAGAAATTAATTCAGGTACGGCTAGCAACCCATCAATGATGTGGGAGACCATCAAAGCTTATGCACGAGGTTTGATCATCTCCTACTCAGCTCCTCCCAGAGAAAACTGAAGGGAGAGCAACAGCGTCTGCTCGAAGCTCGCCTAAACAGCATACGCTGATAGACCTTCTATTATAAAATTGCAGAGGATTACGGCTCTTAGGACAGCTCTAAACACTACGCTTACTCAAACGGCTAAGAGGGAAATATTATTTGCAAAACAAAGGTTATATGAATCTGGCGACAAACCGGGGAGATACTTAGCATTTCTTGCAAAGAAAAAGAGGGCCCCTCAGACTATTACGACCATCAAGGAAAGTACAGGTACCCTGACTCATGATCATAAAAAGATTAATGCGATCTTTAGAGAATTTTATTCTGAGTTATATAAATCGCAGGATTGTGAAGATAGGACTAGGAGGATGCAGTCATTTTAAAAAAAATTTGACCTTCCCAGGTCTAACTCCGGAACAGGTATCGGTCCTAAATGCTCCTGTAACAGTCCAAGAAATACTTGATGCAATCAAGCAACTCCAGAGCGGAAAGGCACCGGGCCCCAGATGGTTTTCAAGCTGAATTCTATAAAGAATTTACAGAAATATTGGCAGATCCACTTATGGACATGTATAACTACGCATACAGTCAGGGCTGTCTCCCGCCCACGCTGAAAGAGGCAAATATCTCTCTTATCCTCAATAAAGGAAAGGATCCCGAAGACTGTACATCTTACAGACCAATATCCTTGCTAAATGTAGACTTTAAAATCCTCTCTCAAATGTTAGCACTGAGACTGGAAAGGGTACTGCCACATATTATAAAGGAGGATCAGACGGGATTTATTAATCATCCAATAATATTAGAAGGGTTTTGAATATGATCCAAGCCTGTCATCAGGGAAAGATACCAGGAGGAGTAGTCTCATTAGACACGGAAAAGGCATTCGATAGGGTTGAATGGTCATATTTGTTTTACACACTGGAAAGGTTTGGCGTTGGACAGGTGTTTACCAAATGGGTCTCAACATTGTATAGTGATCCCAAAGCAGCTGTTATTACCAATGGATTAGGTTCGGATAGCTTCAGTGTGGGTAGGGGCTGCCGTCAGGGATGTCCTCTCTCGCCATTGTTGTTTACACTGATAATCGAACCATTAGCAGAAGCCATCCGGACTGATCCTAATATAACGGCCCCGAGGATTGGTACAGGTAAACACAAAATTACCCTCTATGCAGATGACGTTCTCTTATTCCTCAGTAATCCTCTGATGTCAGTACCTCGCTTAATCCAAGTTATTAATACATTTAGTGCATTCTCAGGCTATAAAATTAACTTCTCAAAATCGGAAGCCATGCCAATGGGTGGTCTGGCTATGATACCCCACTTAATGGACGGATCCCCTTTTCCCTTCCGTTGGTCCCTGGAGGGCTTCTTATATTTAGGTATTTTTATCACGCCAGTATTTGATCAGCTGTATAGGGCTAATTTTGTACAATTAATGGAAAGGATAAGGCAGGACCTCCAGCGATGGAGAGACCTTCCGATTTCCTGGCTAGGGAGAATAGCATTAATTAAAATGAATGTTCTGCCCCGTCTCTTATATCCTATGAGAATGCTCCCGCTGATGCTGCCAAGGCTAGCCCTACGTAAATTATATGGCTGGTTGGGCTCCTTTATTTGGAACCATAGACGGCCCCTTATTAAGCTGAAGAAGCTACAGCTTCCACAGGCAAGGGGAGGACTGGACTTCCCAGACTTTAGGAAATATCAGTTAAGCTCCCTACTAAGTTACATAGCTGATTGGGTTTCATCTGATCCACAATCAATTTGGCTGGATATCGAGGCCTCCCAAGTAAAATGCCCACTTATTAACCTTTTATTTTCAGACAAGAGGAAAATCATTACAGACCACTGTAAAAACCCCATAATATTAAACACAATTAAGGCCTGGAATATAATGCGGCAAAATGAGGGTAACTCACATAAAACATCCCCCCATGCACCAATAGTAGGCGCATGGGGATTCCAACCGGGGATTACAGATGCCACCTTAAAACTCTGGAGATCCAGGGGCATCTTATGCTTAGGGGACCTATTTAAAGATGGGATCCTGATGTCCTTTGAGCAGCTGTGTCTGAAATTCGGAATACCTAATGGGGATCTCTTTCGATACTTCCAAATTCGAGATTATATACAGAGGAAGACTACATTAATAGATAGTCTTTATAAATCAGACAGAGAATGTAATGTCCTACGACCAGTGGGGGTATCCTCCGTTAGTACTGTTTATCATTTACTACATGATGAAGTATCGGGAGATACGGACAATCTGCTTAAAACATGGGAGCAGGACTTGGGGCTAGAAATCTCTGAGGATATGTGGAATGATATTTGGGAAAATGCTAGAAGAATTACTATCTGTAACAGAACCCAGGCTATCCAACTAAAGATACTTCATAGGGCCCATATAGCTCCGGCTCGACTGGCAAAATCTAAGGCAGGAGCATCTCCAATGTGTCCCAAATGCAAAATAGAGGTGGGTACTCTTGCACATTGTCTGTGGACTTGTCAGAAAATCCACAGATACTGGACTAAAGTGGCAAATACCCTGACAGAAATTTTAGGAACGGAAATTAGGGTGGACCCTGTATCTCTCCTTTTGGGCTTTTCGAACCTCTCATCTCTGGATATGCATGGGAAGAGACTATTTTCTATTCTCTCTTTCTGTGCAAGGACAAATATTTTGGTGAACTGGGTGGCTGAGGGCCCCCCTGGACTTTCAAATTGGCACAGATTAATTATGGAATATATCCCCCTTGACTTCCTCACAAATATGGTGCACCGAAAGACTGAATTATTTTATAAAATATGGCAGCCCTTTTTGAATTATATAAATGCAGATATTTCGGCTATCCTAACAAGGGCTTTTATTTAGTGAAGATTTCAGACCGGGCTGCTCCGGGGCCCCTTGGGAGAGGAATCCTGCGCGAATACGGGTTTTATTATATTTGATGTTTATACATTCCGAGCATGTAAGAGACTTAGGTATACACTCTGGTTAGTTATAGGTTAGATTAGTAGAAAGTTGAGTTTTGGTTTTATTTATTTTATTTTGGTTTTTGTTTTCCTTCCTTTGTTAAATTTTGACGATTGTATATTTGATTTAATGTTTGTATTTGAGAGTTTTCTTTATTTTTATAACCTTGGAAAAATGTTAAATCTCTAATAAAAATATCTATAAAAAAAACTCCCTCTACACTGTCCCCCCCCCATCCCAGGGACAGGGACAGCACGGGGTTAGATACAGAGTAAAGCTCCCTCTACATTGTCCCCCTATCCCAGGGACAGGGATAGGGACAGCACGGGGTTAGATACAGAGTAAAGCTCCCTCTACACTGTCCCCCTATCCCAGAGACAGGGACAGCATGGAGCTAGATACAGAGTAAAGCTCCCTCTACACTATCCCCCCATCCCAGGATCAGGGACACTGACTCTCCCTGGGGTCCGGGGGTTAAGTTAAGGTTGTATTTAGATTCCTGTCTATAACAGTGGAGCGCCACAAGGATCGGTGCTGGGTCCTCTAACTTTGTCATTTATATAAATGATTTGGATGTGAGCATAAGAGATACCGTTAGTAAGTTTGCAGAGGACCCCAAAATTGGAGGTGTAGTGGACAGCGAAGAGGGTTCCCTCAGATTACAACAGGATCTGGACCAGATGGGCCAATGGGCTGAGAAGTGGCAGATGGAGTTTAATTCAGATCAATGCGAGGGGCTGCATTTTGGGAAAGCAAATCTTAGCAGGACTTATCCACTTAATGGTAAGGTCCTGGGGAGTGTTGCTGAACACAGAGACCTTGGAGTGCAGGTTCATAGCTCCTTGAAAGTGGAGTCGCAGGTCGATAGGATAGTGAAGGCAGCGTTTGGTATGCTTTCCTTTATTGGTCAGAGTATTGAGTACAGGAGTTGGGAGGGTCATGCTGCAGCTGGACAGGACATTGGTTAGGCCACTGTTGGAATATTGTGTTCAATTCTGGTCTCCTTCCTATCGGAAAGATGTTGTGAAACTTGAAAGGGTTCAGAAAAGATTTACAAGGATGTTGCCAGGGTTGGAGGATCTGAGCTACAGGGAGAGGCTGAACAGGCTGGGGCTGTTTTCCCTGGAGCGTCGGAGGCTGAGGGGTGACCTTATAGAGGGTTATAAAATCACAAGGGGGACATGGATAGGGTAAATAGACAAGGTCTTTTCCCCCTGGGGTGGGGGGAGTCCAAAACTAGAGGGTTATAAAATCACGAGGGGGACATGGATAGGGTAAATAGACAAGGTCTTTTCCCCCTGGGGTGGGGGAGCCCAGAACTAGAGGGTTATAAAATCACGAGGGGGACATGGATAGGGTAAATAGACAAGGTCTTTTCCCCCTGGGGTGGGGGAGCCCAGAACTAGAGGGGCAGAGGTTTAGGGTGAGAGGGGAAAGATATAAAAGGGACCTAAGGGGTAACGTTTTCACCCAGAGGGTTGTACGTGTATGGAATGAGCTGCCAGAGGAAGTGGTGGAGGCTGGTACAACTGCAACATTTAAGGGGGGGTTTGGATGGGGATAGGAACAGGAAGGGTTTGGAGGGATATGGGCCGGGGGCTGGCAGGTGGGAATGGATTGGGTTAGGATGTCTGGGCTAGCACGGATGGGTTGGACCGAAGGGTCTGTTTCCGTGCTGTACATCTCTGTGGCTGTAATTTTAGATGAGAAAGCATTCTGATCTGTTTATCCCTCCCTCCCTCCACACCAGACCGCAGCACCCCCCAGAAGGTGGGAGCAGACCTGGAGAGTGAGCGTTCTCCCGACGGTGGGGCACATGGGGCTGAACGGGAAGCTCACGCTGAGACAGAAGGTCAGAAAATACGCACCAAGGCCACTCGTGGAAAAGGAGTTAAGGTACTGCCCTTCGGACCGTGTCCCAGCACATCCCAATCATCCCATCAGGAGGGCGCGGAGTGGGAGGGAACGGGAAGGGTGTGGGGGCCAATTGGGGACGGTGTAGAGCGGGAGGGAACAGGGAAGGGGTTTGGGGTCCCATTGGGGACGGTGTAGAGCGGGAGGGAACGGGGAAGGGGTTTGGGGTCCCATTGGGGGGACGGTGTAGAGCGGGAGGGAACGGGAAGGGGTTCGGGGTCCCATTGGGGGGACGGTGTAGAGCGGGAGGGAACGGGGAAGGGGTTTGGGGTCCCATTGGGGACGGTGTAGAGCGGGAGGGAACGGGGAAGGGGTTTGGGGTCCCATTGGGGACGGTGTAGAGCGGGAGGGAACGGGGAAGGGTTTGGGGTCCCATTGGGGACGGTGTAGAGCGGGAGGGAACGGGAAGGGGTTTGGTGTCCCATTGGGGACGGTGTAGAGCGGGAGGGAACAGGGAAGGGGTTTGGGGTCCCATTGCGGGGACGGTGTAGAGCGGGAGGGAACAGGGAAGGGGTTTGATGTGGTATCCTCCCTTTCTCAGGTTAAGGATGACCTGAAAACACCAGAGATGAGACGGAAGGTGAAAGGTACACACCAGAAGTCTGCCTTTGGGTAAGTGGTGAGTGTGGTGACCCTGGGCAGCCTCTCCTGTGGGTTCCTGTGTCTGGGCCCCCACGTGTCTGTCCCTTTACAGGAATATCGGGATGGGCAGGGAGGAGAGAGGGGGGGAGGGTCCCGCGGTCAGTACGTTTGCAGAGAACCCCAGGGTGGGTGGGGACAGCGGGCGGTCAAGGTGGTTATCTCCGGTTATCCCGATCCATTGGGAGTCCGGGCTGAGGGGCGGCAGATGGAGTTGACTTCGGAGAAACGCGGTCAGGACTGTACGGCCGAGCCCTGGGTCGTGTTGGAGAACAGAGGGATCTCGGGGCTCAGGGACGTAACCCTTTGAAGTTAGGGTCAGGGGTAGACGGGGAGGGGGAGAGGGGGGCAGAAGGGGGTTAACACGCTGGTCTCAGAGTGTGAGGAGGTGGGGAGGGACGTCACATTGAGGTGGGACAGGGAGGTTGGCACCACCTCATCAGGAATACCGTGTCCCGGTCTGGGACGGGAAGGAGGTGATTAACCCAGGGAGAGGGTTCCCCAGAGATTTACCTCCCGGGAACGGAGGGGGTGAGCTACAGGGAGAGGGTGGGACTGTTTTCCCTGGAGCTGAGGGGGTGACCTTATAGAGGTTTATAAAATCACGAGGGGGACAGGGATAGGGTAAATAGACAAGGTCTTTTCCCCCTGGGGTGGGGGAGCCCAGAACTAGAGGGTTATAAAATCACGAGGGGGGGGACATGGATAGGGTAAATAGACAAGGTCTTTTCCCCCTGGGGTGGGGGAGCCCAGAACTAGAGGGGTGTAGGTTTAAGGGGAGAGGGGAGAGATTTAATAAAGGCACAAGGAGGGGGGGGGGGGGTGACTGTTTAACACCGACAGGGTGTGGGGGGGACCTTCCTGAGGAGGTGGGATAACGTGGGACATGGGAAAGACACAGGGATAAGGAACGTGACCAGGAAAGGGTTTGGGAGGGAGATGGAACAGGTGTGGGACCAGGATGAGGGTCAGCACGGACTGGGTCAGGGCCGAATGGCCTGTTTCGGTGCAGTGGGACTCTGGGAGAGATCCAGGGCTGAGACGAACCTGGGATTGGAACGTTTGAGCTCCCACACACAGACATACGGACATCTTCAGAAGGTTTCATGGTGTACGGTTCTGTCCCTCTCTCTGTCCCACACCACGTTCACCCTCTCCCTCTCTCTCTCTCTGTCCCACACCACGTTCACCCTCTCCCTCTCTCTCTCTGTCCCACACCACGTTCACTCTCTCCCTCTCTCTCTCTGTCCCACACCACGTTCACCCTCTCCCTCTCTCTCTCTGTCCCACACCACGTTCACCCTCTCCCTCTCTCTCTCTGTCCCACACCACGTTCACTCTCTCCCTCTCTCTCTCTGTCCCACACCACGTTCACCCTCTCCCTCTCTGTCCCACACCACGTTCACTCTCTCCCTCTCTCTCTCTGTCCCAC
>NW_026867945.1:32500-55000 GCF_020745735.1 Hemiscyllium ocellatum
TCTCTCTCTCTCTCTCGTTCTCTCCCAGTGTCTCTCTCTCTCTCTCGTTCTCTCCCTCTCTGTCTCTCTCTCGTTCTCTCCCAGTGTCTCTCTCTCTCTCTCGTTCTCTCCCAGTGTCTCTCTCTCTCTCTCGTTCTCTCTCTCTCTGTCTCTCTCTCGTTCTCTCCCAGTGTCTCTCTCTCTCTCGTTCTCTCCCTCTCTGTCTCTCCCTCTCGTTCTCTCCCAGTGTCTCTCTCTCTCTCGTTCTCTCCCTCTCTGTCTCTCTCTCGTTCTCTCCCAGTGTCTCTCTCTCTCCCTCTCTCTCGTTCTCTCCCAGTGTCTCTCTCTCCCTCTCTCTCGTTCTCTCCCAGTGTCTCTCTCTCTCCCTCTCTCTCGTTCTCTCCCAGTGTCTCTCTCTCCCTCTCTCTCGTTCTCTCCCAGTGTCTCTCTCTCTCTCTCGTTCTCTCCCTCTCTGTCTCTCTCTCGTTCTCTCCCAGTGTCTCTCTCTCTCTCCCAGTGTCTGTCTCTCTCTGTCTCTCATTCTCTCCCAGTGTCTCCCTCTCGGTCTCTCTCTCCCCCCCATGTCTCTCCCTCTCCCTCTTTGTCTGTCTGTCTCTCTCCCTCTCCGTCTCCCCCCTTGTTGAGCACTGGGACTGACCTGGTCTCGTACCTGGAAGCTGGAACCTGCTCTGTGGATCCAAGGCTGTGCCTCTCTCTGACAGTCGGTGGGGAAGTGACTGTGAGCTGTTCCCTCCCCCTGACCCCCTCACTGTGGGGTGGCCACGTGGATTTTAACGATGAGACTCTCACTGCGACACGGGCCTGGGCTGGTGCGGTGGGACTGACCCCCACACAACGTGGTGGGGATGGTGGATAAGACTCTGAATCCTCTCCTTTCTCTCCATCCCTCTCTCCCTCCAGGATGGAGATTTCTCCCAACCCGGCTGCATCCAGAGAGAGAGAGAGAAACAGAGACAGAGACAGAGAGAGAGAGAGAGAGACAGAGACTGCGATGGAGAATTACAGAGATTAAACCGTGCTTGGGTTTTATAACAGACTGTTCAACAGTGTTCCCGTAAACACAAACACCAATAAAGTTTCACTAAAACTCCTGCTCAGTTTCACTTCATTATTCACTGCTGTCTCTCAGTCCCCTCTCTCTCTCAGGGAGATATCTGTACACTGACTGCTGTCTCTCAGTCCCCTCTCTCTCTCAGGGAGATATCTGTACACTGACTGGTGTCTCTCAGTCCCCCCTCTCTCTCTCTCAGGGAGATATCTGTACACTGACTGGTGTCTCTCAGTCCCCTCTCTCTCAGGGAGATATCTGTACACTGACTGGTGTCTCTCAGTCCCTCTCTCTCAGGGAGATATCTGTACACTGACTGGTGTCTCTCAGTCCCCTCTCTCTCAGGGAGATATCTGCACACTGACTGGTGTCTCTCAGTCCCCTCTCTCTCTCAGGGAGATATCTGACCCAGACCGGGAGGTGTACGCGGGGCTCCGAGTGCGGTCTGACCCAGACCGGGAGGTGTACACGGGGCTCCGAGTGCGGTCTGACTCAGACCGGGAGGCGTACGCGGGGCTCCGAGTGCGGTCTGACTCAGACCGGGAGGCGTACGCGGGGCTCCGAGTGCACTCTGACCCAGACCGGGAGGTGTACGCGGGGCTCCGACTGCGGTCTGACCCAGACCGGGAGGTGTACGCGGGGCTCCGACTGCGGTCTGACCCAGACCGGGAGGTGTACGCGGGGCTCCGAGTGCGGTCTGACCCAGACCGGGAGGTGTACGCGGGGCTCCGAGTGCGGTCTGACCCAGACCGGGAGCGTACGCGGGGCTCCGAGTGCGGTCTGACCCAGACCGGGAGGTGTACGCGGGGCTCCGAGTGCGGGTCTGACCCAGACCGGGAGGTGTACACGGGGCTCCGAGTGCGGTCTGACCCAGACCGGGAGGTGTACGCGGGGCTCCGAGTGCGGTCTGACCCAGACCGGGAGCGTATACGGGGCTCCGAGTGCGGTCTGACCCAGACCGGGAGGTGTACGCGGGGCTCCGAGTGCGGTCTGACCCAGACCGGGAGGTGTACGCGGGGCTCCGAGTGCGGTCTGACCCAGACCGGGAGGTGTACGCGGGGCTCCGAGTGCGGTCTGACCCAGACCGGGAGGTGTACACGGGGCTCCGAGTGCGGTCTGACCCAGACCGGGAGCGTACACGGGGCTCCGAGTGCGGTCTGACCCAGACCGGGAGGTGTATGCGGGGCTCCGAGTGCGGTCTGACTCAGACCGGGAGGGGTACGCGGGGCTCCGAGTGCGGTCTGACCCAGACCGGGAGGCGTACGCGGGGCTCCGAGTGCGGTCTGACTCAGACCGGGAGGCGTACGCGGGGCTCCGAGTGCGGTCTGACCCAGACCGGGAGGTGTACGCGGGGCTCCGAGTGCGGTCTGACCCAGACCGGGAGCGTACACGGGGCTCCGAGTGCGGTCTGACCCAGACCGGGAGCGTACACGGGGCTCCGAGTGCGGTCTGACCCAGACCGGGAGGTGTACGCGGGGCTCCGAGTGCGGTCTGACCCAGACCGGGAGGTGTACGCGGGGCTCCGAGTGCTGTTGCTGTGATAATGAGGAGCCAGTCGCTCAGTTCGAGTTGATTTAATGATACAGAGGGTCAGGATTATAACAGGAGCTGCTGATTACAGTTGCTGTCTCACAGTAAACAGCCCCACCGCCAGCCTGTTCCCACCCGGGGACAGTCCCGGGGGATATCATTCCACCCCCACCCCCTCCCCCCCCTCACCCTCAACATCAGCTTCCTCATCCTGCTCATCGCAACTCCCTCACCCCCACCTCAAGAGACCGCAGTATGTCTGGATCCTCCTCCACCTGGCACACAGGGAGGGGACAGAGAGAGAAAGAGAGAGAGAGAGAGTGTCGCGGAGACAGGCAGAGAGCGAGAGACAGGGACAGGCAGAGAGAGAGACAGAGACAGGGACAGGGACAGGCAGAGAGCGAGAGACAGGGACAGGCAGAGAGAGACAGGGACAGGCAGAGAGCGAGAGACAGGGACAGGCAGAGAGAGAGGGACAGAGACACAGGGACAGGCAGAGAGAGAGACAGGCAGAGAGAGAGAGACAGACAGACACAGGGACAGGCAGAGAGAGAGAGAAGCAGTTAGATAGGGACAGGCAGAGAGAGAGAGGGGCAAAGTGACAAACAGAGAGTAACAGGCAGAGAGAGACAGACAGGCAGAAAATGAGAGAGAAACAGGCAGAGAGCAGGAGAAACAGAGACAGGCAAGAGAGAGAGACTGAGCGAGACAGAGACAGGCAGGCAGAGAGTTACAGAGACAGGCAGAGCATGAGAGAGACAGAGACCGATAGAGAGAGAGAGACAGAGGGACAGGCAGAGAGAGAGAGACAACAGACCGACAGAGGCAACAGACCGACAGAGAGACAGAGGAACAGGCAGAGAGAGAGAGAGACAGAGACCGATAGAGAGACACACAGAGGGACAGGCGGAGAGAGAGAGAGAGAGAGCGACAGAGAGACACACAGACGGAACAGGCAGAGAGAGAGAGAGAGACAGAGAGCGACAGAGAGACAGAGACAGAGGGGCAGAGAGAGAGAGAGAGAGAGAGACAGAGGAACAGGCAGAGAGAGAGAGAGAGAGAGAGCGACAGAGAGACACACAGACGGAACAGGCAGAGAGAGAGAGAGAGACAGACAGCGACAGAGAGACAGAGACAGAGGGGCAGAGAGAGAGAGACAGACGGAACAGGCAGAGAGAGAGAGAGAGACAGAGAGCGACAGAGAGACAGAGACAGAGGGGCAGAGAGAGAGAGAGAGAGAGACAGAGGAACAGGCAGAGAGAGAGAGAGAGAGAGCGCGACAGAGAGACACACAGACGGAACAGGCAGAGAGAGAGAGAGAGACAGAGAGCGACAGAGAGACAGAGACAGAGGGGCAGAGAGAGAGAGAGAGAGAGACAGAGGAACAGGCAGAGAGAGAGAGAGCGACAGAGAGACACACAGACGGAACAGGCAGAGAGAGAGAGAGAGAGACAGAGAGCGACAGAGAGACAGAGACAGAGGGGCAGAGAGAGAGAGAGAGAGAGACACAGAGGAACAGGCAGAGAGAGAGAGAGAGAGAGAGCGACAGAGAGACACACAGACGGAACAGGCAGAGAGAGAGAGAGAGAGAGCGACAGAGAGACACACAGACGGAACAGGCAGAGAGAGAGAGAGAGAGAGAGAGAGACAGAGAGCGACAGAGAGACAGAGACAGAGGGGCAGAGAGAGAGAGAGAGAGAGACAGAGGAACAGGCAGAGAGAGAGAGAGAGACAGAGGAACAGGCAGAGAGAGAGAGAGAGAGAGCGACAGAGAGACACACAGACGGAACAGGCAGAGAGAGGGGGGAGCAGGCAGAGGGGAATCTCCGAACTGTTTTCCTAGCCCCCCCACCCGGAGTCAGTGTCGAGAGGAGTGAGGCAGCGTTTGGACCTTCCTGTGCAGCAGCTGAGGAGGCATAGACGGGGGAGCGGAGGGACGGGGAGTCAGAGGTCAGAGAGACTCGGAATGTTGACCTCGGAGAGGGAATCGAGGGACGGAGAGATGAGGGACTGCCCTCCATCCGGTCAGTCACCCGCCAGGCAACTCCAGTCATCTGCAGACCTGCGGGGGGGGGGGGGGGGGGAGAGAGAGGGGGGGGGAGAGGGAGTGTGGGGAGGGAGAGTGAGAGTGGGAGGGGGGAGGGAGAGAGTGGGAGGGGGGAGAGAGAGAGAGGGGGAGAGGGAGTGTGGGGAGGGAGGGAGGAGATGAGACGGTGCATCAGATCGCAGACTGACAGTTACTCACCAGAAGTTCACAGAAGGAAACACATCCGTACCCCGGGGAGAGTCAGTGTCTCCCCCTCCCCCTGGGGAGAGTCAGTGTCTCCCCGTACCCCAGGGAGAGTCAGTGTCTCCCCCTCCCCCTGGGGAGAGTCAGTGTCTCCCCCTCCCACCCCCGTACCCCGGGGAGAGTCAGTGTCTTCCCCTCCCCCTGTACCCCTGGGGAGAGTCAGTGTCTCCCCCTCCCCCTGGGGAGAGTCAGTGTCTCCCCCTCCCACCCCCGTACCCCGGGGAGAGTCAGTGTCTTCCCCTCCCCCTGTACCCCTGGGGAGAGTCAGTGTCTCCCCCTCCCACCCCCGTACCCCGGGGAGAGTCAGTGTCTCCCCCTCCCCCTGTACCCCTGGGGAGAGTCAGTGTCTCCCCCTCCCCCCCACCGTACCCTGGGGAGAGTCACGGTCCCCCTGTTCCCCGGGGAGAGTCAGTGTCCCCCCGCACACCGGGGAGAGTCAGTGTCCCCCTCCTGTACCCCGGGGAGAGTCAGTGTCCCCCTCCTGTACCCCGGGGAGAGTCAGTGTCCCCCTCCTGTACCCCGGGGAGAGTCAGTGTCTCCCCGTACCCCGGAGAGAGTCAGTGTCCCCCTCCCGTACCCCGGGGAGAGTCAGTGTCCCCCTCCCGTACCCCGGGGAGAGTCAGTGTCCCCCTCCCGTACCCCGGGGAGAGTCAGTGTCCCCCTCCCGTACCCCGGAGAGAGTCAGTGTCCCCCTACCGTACCCCGGGGAGAGTCAGTGTCCCCCTCCCGTACCCCGGGGAGAGTCAGTGTCCCCCTCCCGTACCCTGGGGAGAGTCAGTGTCGCCTCCCGTACCCCGGGGAGAGTCAGTGTCTCCCCCTCCCCCACCGTACCCCGGGGAGAGTCAGTGTGCCCCTCCCGTACCCTGGGGAGAGTCAGTGTCCCCCTCCCGTTCCCCGGGGAGAGTCAGTGTCCCCCTCCTGTTCCCCGGGGAGAGTCAGTTATCGATAACTCACGGGTTGATTTCACTCGTCTTTTGCGGACATCCCTCGCAGAGTCGTCTCTTGACGGATCTGGACACAGGGACAGCACGGGGTTAGATACAAAGTAAAGCTCCCTCTACACTGTCCCCCCCATCCCAGGGACAGGTACAGCACGGGGTTAGATACAGAGTAAAGCTCCCTCTACACTGTCCCCCCATCCCAGGGACAGGGACAGCACGGGGTTAGATACAGAGTAAAGCTCCCTCCACACTGTCCCCCCATCCCAGGGACAGGGACAGCACGGGGTTAGATACAGAGTAAAACTCCCTCTACACTGTCCCCCCATCCCAGGGACAGGGACAGCACGGGGTGAGATACAGAGTAAAGCTCCCTCTACACTGTCCCCCCCATCCCAGGGACAGGGAGAGCACGAGGTTAGATACAGAGTAAAGCTCCCTCTACACTGTCCCCCTCCGGTGAGGGTGAGGGTGTGAGGGGGTGAGGGGGTGAGGGGGCGAGGGTGTGGGTGAGGGTGTGGGTGTGGGTGAGGGGTCAAACCTGACACAGTGCCCTCTGGGTATCCTCCTCCACTGCCCTGATATCCTCCATGGTGAGGGTGAGGGTGTGGGTGGGGGTGAGGGTGAGGGTGAGGGTGAGGGTGAGGGTGAGGGTGAGGGTGTGGGTGAGGGTGTGGGTGAGGGTGTGGGTGAGGGTGTGGGTGAGGGTGTGGGTGAGGGTGTGGGTGAGGGTGTGGGTGAGGGTGTGGGTGAGGGTGAGGGGTCTAACCTGACACAGTGCCCTCTGGGTATCCTCCTCCACTGCCCTGATATCCTCCATGGTGAGGGTGAGGGTGAGGGTGTGGGTGTGGGTGTGGGTGTGGGTGAGGGTGAGGGTGAGGGTGAGGGTGTGGGTGAGGGTGTGGGTGAGGGTGTGGGTGAGGGGTCTAACCTGACACAGTGCCCTCTGGGTATCCTCCTCCACTGCCCTGATATCCTCCAGGGTGAGGGTGTGGGTGTGGGTGAGGGTGTGGGTGAGGGTGTGGGTGAGGGTGTGGGTGAGGGTGTGGGTGAGGGTGTGGGTGAGGGTGAGGGTGTGGGTGAGGGTGAGGGTGAGGGTGAGGGGTCTAACCTGACACAGTGCCCTCTGGGTATCCTCCTCCACTGCCCTGATATCCTCCATGGTGAGGGTGAGGGGAAGGGTGAGGGTGAGGGTGAGGTTGTGGGTGAGGGTGTGGGTGAGGGTGAGGGTGAGGGGTCTAACCTGACACAGTGCCCTCTGGGTATCCTCCTCCACTGCCCTGATATCCTCCATGGTGAGGGTGAGGGTGTGGGTGAGGGTGAGGGTGTGGGGTCTAACCTGACACAGTGCCCTCTGGGTATCCTCCTCCACTGCCCTGATATCCTCCATGGTGAGGGTGAGGGTGTGGGTGAGGGTGTGGGTGTGGGTGTGGGTGAGGGTGAGGGTGAGGGTGAGGGTGAGGGTGTGGGTGAGGGTGAGGGGTCTAACCTGACACAGTGCCCTCTGGGTATCCTCCTCCACTGCCCTGATATCCTCCATGGTGAGGGTGAGGGTGTGTGTGTGGGTGAGGGTGAGGGTGAGGGTGAGGGTGTGGTGTGGGTGTGGGTGAGGGTGAGGGTGTGGGTGTGGGGTCTAACCTGACACAGTGCCCTCTGGGTATTCTCCTCCACTGCCCTGATATCCTCCATGGTGAGGGTGAGGGTGAGGGTGAGGGTGTGGGTGTGGGTGAGGGTGAGGGGTCTAACCTGACACAGTGCCCTCTGGGTATCCTCCTCCACTGCCCTGATATCCTCCATGGTGAGGGTGAGGCTGTGGGTGAGGGTGAGGCTGTGGGTGAGGGTGAGGGTGAGGGTGAGGGTGTGGGTGTGGGTGAGGGTGTGGGTGAGGGTGTGGGTGAGGGTGAGGGTGTGGGGTCTAACCTGACACAGTGCCCTCTGGGTATCCTCCTCCACTGCCCTGATATCCTCCATGGTGAGGGTGTGGGTGAGGGTGTGGGTGAGGGTGTGGGTGAGGGTGGGGGTGAGGGGTCTAACCTGACACAGTGCCCTCTGGGTATCCTCCTCCACTGCCCTGATATCCTCCATGGTGAGGGTGAGGGTGTGGGTGAGGGTGAGGGTGAGGGGTCTAACCTGACACAGTGCCCTCTGGGTATCCTCCTCCACTGCCCTGATATCATCCATGGTGAGGGTGAGGGTGTGGGTGAGGGTGAGGGCGTGGGTGAGGGCGTGGGTGAGGGCGTGGGTGAGGGGTCTAACCTGACACAGTGCCCTCTGGGTATCCTCCTCCACTGCCCTGATATCCTCCATGGTGAGGGTGAGGGTGTGGGTGAGGGTGTGGGTGAGGGGTCTAACCTGACACAGTGCCCTCTGGGTATCCTCCTCCACTGCCCTGATATCCTCCATGGTGAGGGTGAGGGGAAGGGTGAGGGTGTGGGTGAGGGTGTGGGTGAGGGTGTGGGTGAGGGTGTGGGTGAGGGTGTGGGTGAGGGTGTGGGTGAGGGTGTGGGTGAGGGTGTGGGTGAGGGTGTGGGTGAGGGTGTGGGTGAGGGTGAGGGTGAGGGGTCTAACCTGACACAGTGCCCTCTGGGTATCCTCCTCCACTGCCCTGATATCCTCCATGGTGAGGGTGTGGGTGAGGGTGAGGGTGAGGGTGTAGGTGTGGGTGTGGGTGTGGGTGAGGGTGAGGGTGTGGGTGAGGGTGTGGGTGAGGGTGTGGGTGAGGGTGTGGGTGAGGGTGAGGGTGAGGGGTCTAACCTGACACAGTGCCCTCTGGGTATCCTCCTCCACTGCCCTGATATCCTCCATGGTGAGGGTGAGGGTGAGGGTGTGGGTGAGGGTGAGGGTGAGGCTGAGGGTGTGGGTGAGGGTGAGGGTGAGGGTGAGGGTGAGGGTGAGGGTGAGGGGTCTAACCTGACACAGTGCCCTCTGGGTATCCTCCTCCACTACCCTGATATCCTCCATGGTGAGGGTGAGGGTGTGGGTGTGGGTGAGGGTGAGGGTGTGGGGTCTAACCTGACACAGTGCCCTCTGGGTATCCTCCTCCACTGCCCTGATATCCTCCATGGTGAGGGTGAGGGTGTGGGTGAGGGTGAGGGTGAGGGGTCTAACCTGACACAGTGCCCTCTGGGTATCCTCCTCCACTGCCCTGATATCCTCCATGGTGTGGGTGAGGGTGAGGGTGAGGGTGTGGGTGAGGGTGAGGGTGTGGGTGAGGGTGAGGGTGAGGGTGTGGGTGTGGGTGTGGGGTCTAACCTGACACAGTGCCCTCTGGGTATCCTCCTCCACTGCCCTGATATCCTCCATGGTGAGGGTGAGGGTGTGGGTGTGGGTGTGGGCGTGGGTGAGGGCGTGGGTGTGGGCGTGGGTGAGGGCGTGGGTGAGGGCGTGGGTGAGGGCGTGGGTGAGGGCGTGGGTGAGGGCGTGGGTGAGGGCGTGGGTGAGGGCGTGGGTGAGGGCGTGGGTGAGGGCGTGGGTGAGGGCGTGGGTGAGGGCGAGGGTGAGGGGTCTAACCTGACACAGTGCCCTCTGGGTATCCTCCCGACTGCCCTGATATCCTCCATGGTGAGGGTGAGGGTGAGGGTGTGGTTGTGGGTGAGGGTGAGGGTGTGGGTGAGGGTGTGGGTGAGGGTGTGGGTGAGGGTGAGGGGTCTAACCTGACACAGTGCCCTCTGGGTATCCTCCTCCACTGCCCTGATATCCTCCATGGTGAGGGTGAGGGGAAGGGTGAGGGTGAGGGTGTGGGTGAGGGTGTGGGTGAGGGTGAGGGGTCTAACCTGACACAGTGCCCTCTGGGTATCCTCCTCCACTGCCCTGATATCATCCATGGTGAGGGTGTGGGTGAGGGTGAGGGTGTGGGTGAGGGTGTGGGTGAGGGTGTGGGTGAGGGTGTGGGTGAGGGTGTGGGTGAGGGTGAGGGTGAGGGTGAGGGGTCTAACCTGACACAGTGCCCTCTGGGTATCCTCCTCCACTGCCCTGATATCCTCCATGGTGAGGGTGAGGGTGTGGGTGAGGGTGAGGGGTCTAACCTGACACAGAGTCCTCTGGGTATCCTCCTCCACTGCCCTGATATCATCCATGGTGAGGGTGAGGGTGAGGGTGTGGGTGTGGGTGAGGGTGTGGGTGAGGGTGTGGGTGAGGGTGTGGGTGAGGGTGTGGGTGAGGGTGTGGGTGAGGGTGTGGGTGAGGGTGTGGGTGAGGGTGTGGGTGAGGGTGTGGGTGAGGGTGTGGGTGAGGGTGTGGGTGAGGGTGTGGGTGAGGGTGAGGGTGTGGGGTCTAACCTGACACAGTGCCCTCTGGGTATCCTCCTCCACTGCCCTGATATCCTCCATGGTGAGGGTGAGGCTGTGGGTGAGGGTGAGGGTGAGGGTGAGGGTGAGGGTGAGGGTGAGGGTGAGGGTGTGGGTGAGGGTGTGGGTGAGGGTGTGGGTGAGGGTGTGGGTGAGGGTGTGGGTGAGGGTGTGGGTGAGGGTGTGGGTGTGGGTGAGGGTGTGGGTGAGGGTGTGGGTGAGGGTGAGGGGTCTAACCTGACACAGTGCCCTCTGGGTATCCTCCTCCACTACCCTGATATCCTCCATGGTGAGGGTGTGGGTGAGGGTGTGGGTGAGGGTGAGGGTGAGGGTGTGGGTGAGGGTGAGGGGTCTAACCTGACACAGTGCCCTCTGGGTATCCTCCTCCACTGCCCTGATATCATCCATGGTGAGGGTGAGGGTGTGGGTGAGGGTGTGGGTGAGGGTGAGGGTGTGGGTGTGGGGTCTAACCTGACACAGTGCCCTCTGGGTATCCTCCTCCACTGCCCTGATATCCTCCATGGTGAGGGTGAGGGTGTGGGTGAGGGTGAGGGTGAGGGTGAGGGTGAGGGTGAGGGTGAGGGGTCTAACCTGACACAGTGCCCTCTGGGTATCCTCCTCCACTGCCCTGATATCGTCCATGGTGAGGGTGAGGGTGTGGGTGTGGGTGAGGGTGAGGGTGTGGGGTCTAAC
Organism: Hemiscyllium ocellatum; assembly: GCF_020745735.1. Taxonomy (NCBI): domain Eukaryota; kingdom Metazoa; phylum Chordata; class Chondrichthyes; order Orectolobiformes; family Hemiscylliidae; genus Hemiscyllium; species Hemiscyllium ocellatum. The sequence continues at coordinate 43,286 of NW_026867945.1, forward strand.
CTGACACAGTGCCCTCTGGGTATCCTCCTCCACTGCCCTGATATCCTCCATGGTGAGGGTCAGGGTGAGGGTGTGGGTGTGGGTGAGGGTGAGGGGTCTAACCTGACACAGTGCCCTCTGGGTATCCTCCTCCACTGCCCTGATATCCTCCATGGTGAGGGTGTGGGTGTGGGTGTGGTTGAGGGTGAGGGTGTGGGTGAGGGTGAGGGTGAGGGTGTGGGTGAGGGTGTGGGTGAGGGGTCTAACCTGACACAGTGCCCTCTGGGTATCCTCCTCCACTGCCCTGATATCCTCCATGGTGAGGGTGTGGGTGAGGGTGAAGGTGAGGGTGAGGGTGAGGGTGAGGGGTCTAACCTGACACAGTGCCCTCTGGGTATCCTCCTCCACTGCCCTGATATCCTCCATGGTGAGGGTGAGGGTGAGGGTGAGGGGTCTAACCTGACACAGTGCCCTCTGGGTATCCTCCTCCACTGCCCTGATATCCTCCATGGTGAGGGTGAGGGTGAGGGTGTGGGTGAGGGTGAGGGTGAGGGTGAGGGTGAGGGTGTGGGTGAGGGTGAGGGTGTGAGGTCTAACCTGACACAGTGCCCTCTGGGTATCCTCCTCCACTGCCCTGATATCCTCCATGGTGAGGGCGAGGGCGAGGGCGAGGGCGAGGGCGAGGGCGAGGGCGAGGGTGTGGGCGAGGGTGTGGGTGAGGGTGTGGGTGAGGGTGTGGGTGAGGGTGTGGGTGAGGGTGTGGGTGAGGGTGTGGGTGAGGGTGTGGGTGTGGGGTCTAACCTGACACAGTGCCCTCTGGGTATCCTCCTCCAATGCCCTGATATCCTCCATGGTGAGGGTGTGGGTGAGGGGTCTAACCTGACACAGTGCCCTCTGGGTATCCTCCTCCACTGCCCTGATATCCTCCATGGTGAGGGTGAGGGTGAGGGTGAGGGTGAGGGTGAGGGTGAGGGTGTGGGTGAGGGTGTGGGTGAGGGTGTGGGTGAGGGTGTGGGTGAGGGTGTGGGTGAGGGTGTGGGTGAGGGTGTGGGTGAGGGTGAGGGGTCTAACCTGACACAGTGCCCTCTGGGTATCCTCCTCCAATGCCCTGATATCCTCCATGGTGAGGGTGTGGGTGAGGGGTCTTACCTGACACAGTGCCCTCTGGGTATCCTCCTCCACTGCCCTGATATCCTCCATGGTGAGGGTGAGGGTGAGGGTGTGGGTGAGGGTGAGGGTGAGGGTGAGGGTGAGGGTGTGGGTGAGGGTGAGGGGTCTAACCTGACACAGTGCCCTCTGGGTATCCTCCTCCACTGCCCTGATATACTCCATGGTGAGGGTGAGGGTGTGGGTGAGGGTGAGGGTGAGGGTGAGGGGTCTAACCTGACACAGTGCCCTCTGGGTATCCTCCTCCACTGCCCTACTATCCTCCATGGTGAGGGTGAGGGTGTGGGTGTGGGTGAGGGTGAGGGTGTGGGTGAGGGTGTGGGTGAGGGTGTGGGTGAGGGTGTGGGTGAGGGTGAGGGGTCTAACCTGACACAGTGCCCTCTGGGTATCCTCCTCCACTGCCCTGATATCCTCCATGGTGAGGGTGTGGGTGAGGGTGTGGGTGAGGGTGTGGGTGAGGGTGAGGGTGTGGGTGAGGGTGAGGGTGAGGGTGAGGGTGAGGGGTCTAACCTGACACAGTGCCCTCTGGGTATCCTCCTCCACTGCCCTGATATCCTCCATGGTGAGGGTGAGGGTGTGGGTGAGGGTGAGGGTGAGGGTGTGGGTGATGGTGAGGGTGTGGGTGACGGTGTGGGTGAGGGTGTGGGTGAGGGTGAGGGGTCTAACCTGACACAGTGCCCTCTGAGTATCCTCCTCCACTGCCCTGATATCCTCCATGGTGAGGGTGAGGGTGAGGGTGAGGGTGAAGGTGAGGGTTATGGTGAGGGGTCTAACCTGACACAGTGCCCTCTGGGTATCCTCCTCCACTGCCCTGATATCCTCCATGGTGAGGGTGAGGGTGAGGGTGAGGGTGTGGGTGAGGGTGAGGGTGAGGGTGAGGGGTCTAACCTGACACAGTGCCCTCTGGGTATCCTCCTCCACTGCCCTGATATCCTCCATGGTGAGGGTGAGGGTGAGGGTGTGGGTGAGGGTGAGGGTGAGGGTGTGGGTGAGGGTGAGGGTGTGGGTGAGGGTGTGGGTGAGGGTGTGGGGTCTAACCTGACACAGTGCCCTCTAGGTATCCTCCTCCACTGCCCTGATATCCTCCATGGTGAGGGTGAGGGTGTGGGTGAGGGTGTGGGGTCTAACCTGACACAGTGCCCTCTGGGTATCCTCCTCCACTGCCCTGATATCCTCCATGGTGAGGGCGAGGGTGTGGGTGTGGGTGAGGGTGAGGGTGTGGGTGAGGGGTCTAACCTGACACAGTGCCCTCTGTGTATCCTCCTCCACTGCCCTGATATCCTCCATGGTGAGGGTGAGGGTGAGCGTGTGGGTGAGGGTGTGGGTGAGGGTGAGGGGTCTAACCTGACACAATGCCCTCTGGGTATCCTCCTCCACTGCCCTGATATCCTCCATGGTTAGGGTGAGGGTGAGGGTGTGGGTGTGGGTGAGGGTGTGGGTGAGGGTGTGGGTGAGGGTGAGGGTGTAGGTGAGGGTGAGGGTGAGGGTGAGGGTGAGGGTGAGGGTGAGGGTGAGGGGTCTAACCTGACACAGTGCCCTCTGGGTATCCTCCTCCACTGCCCTGATATCCTCCATGGTGAGGGTGAGGGTGAGGTTGTGGGTATGGGTGTGGGTGATGGTGAGGGTGTGGGTGTGGGGTCTAACCTGACACAGTGCCCTCTGGGTATCCTCCTCCACTGCCCTGATATCCTCCATGGTGAGGGTGAGGGTGAGGGTGAAGGTGTGGGTGTGGGTGAGGGGTCTAATCTGACACAGTGCCCTCTGGGTATCCTCCTCCACTGCCCTGATATCCTCCATGGTGAGGGTGAGGGTGAGGGTGAGGGTGTGGGTGTGGGTGTGGGTGAGGGGTCTAACCTGACACAGTGCCCTCTGGGTATCCTCCTCCACTGCCCTGATATCCTCCATGGTGAGGGTGAGGGTGAGGGTGATGGTGTGGGTGAGGGTGAGGGTGTGGGTGTGGGTGTGGGTGAGGGTGAGGGGTCTAACCTGACACAGTGCCCTCTGGGTATCCTCCTCCACTGCCCTGATATCCTCCATGGTGAGGGTGAGGGTGAGGGTGTGGGTGAGGGTGAGGGTGTGGGCGTGGGTGTGGGTGTGGGTGAGGGTGTGGGTGAGGGTGTGGGTGAGGGTGTGGGTGAGGGTGTGGGTGAGGGTGTGGGTGAGGGTGTGGGTGAGGGTGTGGGTGAGGGTGAGGGTGTGGGCGAGGGTGAGGGTGTGGGTGAGGGTGTGGGTGAGGGTGTGGGTGAGGGTGTGGGTGAGGGTGTGGGTGAGGGTGAGGGGTCTAACCTGACACAGTGCCCTCTGGGTATCCTCCTCCACTGCCCTGATATCCTCCATGGTGAGGGTGAGGGTGAGGGTGTGGGTGAGGGTGTGGGTGTGGGTGTGGGTGAGGGTGTGGGTGAGGGTGTGGGTGAGGGTGTGGGTGAGGGTGTGGGTGAGGGTGTGGGGTCTAACCTGACACAGTGCCCTCTGGGTATCCTCCTCCACTGCCCTGATATCCTCCATGGTGAGGGTGAGGGTGAGGGTGAAGGTGAGGGTTATGGTGAGGGGTCTAACCTGACACAGTGCCCTCTGGGTATCCTCCTCCACTGCCCTGATATCCTCCATGGTGAGGGTGAGGGTGAGGGTGAGGGTGTGGGTGAGGGTGAGGGTGAGGGGTCTAACCTGACACAGTGCCCTCTGGGTATCCTCCTCCACTGCCCTGATATCCTCCATGGTGAGGGTGAGGGTGAGGGTGAGGGTATGGGTGAGGGTGAGGGTGAGGGTGAGGGTGTGGGTGAGGGTGTGGGTGAGGGTGTGGGGTCTAACCTGACACAGTGCCCTCTGGGTATCCTCCTCCACTGCCCTGATATCCTCCATGGTGAGGGTGAGGGTGAGGGTGAGGGTATGGGTGAGGGTGAGGGTGAGGGTGAGGGTGTGGGTGAGGGTGAGGGTATGGGTGAGGGTGAGGGTGAGGGTGTGGGTGAGGGTGAGGGTGAGGGTGTGGGTGAGGGTGAGGGTGAGGGTGAGGGGTCTAACCTGACACAGTGCCCTCTGGGTATCCTCCTCCACTGCCCTGATATCCTCCATGGTGAGGGTGAGGGGAAGGGTGAGGGTGAGGGTGAGGTTGTGGGTGAGGGTGAGGGTGAGGGGTCTAACCTGACACAGTGCCCTCTGGGTATCCTCCTCCACTGCCCTGATATCCTCCATGGTGAGGGTGAGGGTGTGGGTGAGGGTGAGGGTGAGGGGTCTAACCTGACACAGTGCCCTCTGGGTATCCTCCTCCACTGCCCTGATATCATCCATGGTGAGGGTGAGGGTGTGGGTGAGGGTGAGGGTGTGGGTGAGGGTGTGGGTGAGGGTGTGGGTGAGGGTGTGGGTGAGGGTGAGGGTGTGGGGTCTAACCTGACACAGTGCCCTCTGGGTATCCTCCTCCACTGCCCTGATATCCTCCATGGTGAGGGTGAGGGTGTGGGTGAGGGTGTGGGTGTGGGTGTGGGTGTGGGTGAGGGTGAGGGTGAGGGTGAGGGGTCTAACCTGACACAGTGCCCTCTGGGTATCCTCCTCCACTGCCCTGATATCCTCCATGGTGAGGGTGAGGGTGTGTGTGTGGGTGAGGGTGAGGGTGAGGGTGAGGGTGTGGTGTGGGTGTGGGTGAGGGTGAGGGTGTGGGTGTGGGGTCTAACCTGACACAGTGCCCTCTGGGTATTCTCCTCCACTGCCCTGATATCCTCCATGGTGAGGGTGAGGGTGAGGGTGAGGGTGTGGGTGTGGGTGAGGGTGAGGGGTCTAACCTGACACAGTGCCCTCTGGGTATCCTCCTCCACTGCCCTGATATCCTCCATGGTGAGGGTGAGGCTGTGGGTGAGGGTGAGGCTGTGGGTGAGGGTGAGGGTGAGGGTGAGGCTGAGGGTGAGGGTGTGGGTGTGGGTGAGGGTGTGGGTGAGGGTGTGGGTGTGGGTGAGGGTGTGGGTGAGGGTGTGGGTGAGGGTGAGGGTGTGGGGTCTAACCTGACACAGTGCCCTCTGGGTATCCTCCTCCACTGCCCTGATATCCTCCATGGTGAGGGTGTGGGTGAGGGTGTGGGTGAGGGTGTGGGTGAGGGTGGGGGTGAGGGGTCTAACCTGACACAGTGCCCTCTGGGTATCCTCCTCCACTGCCCTGATATCCTCCATGGTGAGGGTGAGGGTGTGGGTGAGGGTGAGGGTGAGGGGTCTAACCTGACACAGTGCCCTCTGGGTATCCTCCTCCACTGCCCTGATATCATCCATGGTGAGGGTGAGGGTGTGGGTGAGGGTGAGGGCGTGGGTGAGGGCGTGGGTGAGGGCGTGGGTGAGGGGTCTAACCTGACACAGTGCCCTCTGGGTATCCTCCTCCACTGCCCTGATATCCTCCATGGTGAGGGTGAGGGTGTGGGTGAGGGTGTGGGTGAGGGGTCTAACCTGACACAGTGCCCTCTGGGTATCCTCCTCCACTGCCCTGATATCCTCCATGGTGAGGGTGAGGGGAAGGGTGAGGGTGTGGGTGAGGGTGTGGGTGAGGGTGTGGGTGAGGGTGTGGGTGAGGGTGAGGGTGAGGGTGTGGGTGAGGGTGTGGGTGAGGGTGTGGGTGAGGGTGTGGGTGAGGGTGAGGGTGAGGGGTCTAACCTGACACAGTGCCCTCTGGGTATCCTCCTCCACTGCCCTGATATCCTCCATGGTGAGGGTGAGGGTGAGGGTGTGGGTGAGGGTGAGGGTGAGGCTGAGGGTGTGGGTGAGGGTGTGGGTGAGGGTGAGGGTGAGGGTGAGGGTGAGGGTGAGGGGTCTAACCTGACACAGTGCCCTCTGGGTATCCTCCTCCACTACCCTGATATCCTCCATGGTGAGGGTGAGGGTGTGGGTGTGGGTGAGGGTGAGGGTGTGGGGTCTAACCTGACACAGTGCCCTCTGGGTATCCTCCTCCACTGCCCTGATATCCTCCATGGTGAGGGTGAGGGTGTGGGTGAGGGTGAGGGTGAGGGGTCTAACCTGACACAGTGCCCTCTGGGTATCCTCCTCCACTGCCCTGATATCCTCCATGGTGTGGGTGAGGGTGAGGGTGAGGGTGTGGGTGAGGGTGAGGGTGTGGGTGAGGGTGTGGGTGAGGGGTCTAACCTGACACAGTGCCCTCTGGGTATCCTCCTCCACTAACCTGATATCCTCCATGGTGAGGGTGTGGGTGTGGGTGTGGGTGTGGGTGTGGGTGAGGGTGTGGGGTCTAACCTGACACAGTGCCCTCTGGGTATCCTCCTCCACTGCCCTGATATCCTCCATGGTGAGGGTGAGGGTGTGGGTGTGGGTGTGGGTGTGGGCGTGGGTGAGGGCGTGGGTGTGGGCGTGGGTGAGGGCGTGGGTGAGGGCGTGGGTGAGGGCGTGGGTGAGGGCGTGGGTGAGGGCGTGGGTGAGGGCGTGGGTGAGGGCGTGGGTGAGGGCGTGGGTGAGGGCGTGGGTGAGGGCGTGGGTGAGGGCGTGGGTGAGGGCGTGGGTGAGGGCGTGGGTGAGGGCGAGGGTGAGGGGTCTAACCTGACACAGTGCCCTCTGGGTATCCTCCCGACTGCCCTGATATCCTCCATGGTGAGGGTGAGGGTGAGGGTGTGGTTGTGGGTGAGGGTGAGGGTGTGGGTGAGGGTGTGGGTGAGGGTGTGGGTGAGGGTGAGGGGTCTAACCTGACACAGTGCCCTCTGGGTATCCTCCTCCACTGCCCTGATATCCTCCATGGTGAGGGTGAGGGGAAGGGTGAGGGTGAGGGTGTGGGTGAGGGTGTGGGTGAGGGTGAGGGGTCTAACCTGACACAGTGCCCTCTGGGTATCCTCCTCCACTGCCCTGATATCATCCATGGTGAGGGTGTGGGTGAGGGTGAGGGTGTGGGTGAGGGTGTGGGTGAGGGTGTGGGTGAGGGTGTGGGTGAGGGTGTGGGTGAGGGTGTGGGTGAGGGTGTGGGTGAGGGTGAGGGTGAGGGTGAGGGGTCTAACCTGACACAGTGCCCTCTGGGTATCCTCCTCCACTGCCCTGATATCCTCCATGGTGAGGGTGAGGGTGTGGGTGAGGGTGAGGGGTCTAACCTGACACAGAGTCCTCTGGGTATCCTCCTCCACTGCCCTGATATCATCCATGGTGAGGGTGAGGGTGAGGGTGAGGGTGAGGGTGTGGGTGTGGGTGAGGGTGTGGGTGAGGGTGTGGGTGAGGGTGTGGGTGAGGGTGTGGGTGAGGGTGTGGGTGAGGGTGTGGGTGAGGGTGTGGGTGAGGGTGTGGGTGAGGGTGTGGGTGTGGGGTCTAACCTGACACAGTGCCCTCTGGGTATCCTCCTCCACTGCCCTGATATCCTCCATGGTGAGGGTGAGGCTGTGGGTGAGGGTGAGGGTGAGGGTGAGGGTGAGGGTGAGGGTGAGGGTGAGGGTGAGGGTGAGGGTGTGGGTGAGGGTGTGGGTGAGGGTGTGGGTGAGGGTGTGGGTGAGGGTGTGGGTGAGGGTGTGGGTGTGGGTGAGGGTGAGGGTGTGGGTGAGGGTGTGGGTGAGGGTGAGGGGTCTAACCTGACACAGTGCCCTCTGGGTATCCTCCTCCACTACCCTGATATCCTCCATGGTGAGGGTGTGGGTGAGGGTGTGGGTGAGGGTGAGGGTGAGGGTGTGGGTGAGGGTGAGGGGTCTAACCTGACACAGTGCCCTCTGGGTATCCTCCTCCACTGCCCTGATATCATCCATGGTGAGGGTGAGGGTGTGGGTGAGGGTGTGGGTGAGGGTGAGGGTGTGGGTGTGGGGTCTAACCTGACACAGTGCCCTCTGGGTATCCTCCTCCACTGCCCTGATATCCTCCATGGTGAGGGTGAGGGTGTGGGTGAGGGTGAGGGTGAGGGTGAGGGTGAGGGTGAGGGGTCTAACCTGACACAGTGCCCTCTGGGTATCCTCCTCCACTGCCCTGATATCGTCCATGGTGAGGGTGAGGGTGTGGGTGTGGGTGTGGGTGAGGGTGAGGGTGTGGGGTCTAACCTGACACAGTGCCCTCTGGGTATCCTCCTCCACTGCCCTGATATCCTCCATGGTGAGGGTCAGGGTGAGGGTGTGGGTGTGGGTGAGGGTGAGGGGTCTAACCTGACACAGTGCCCTCTGGGTATCCTCCTCCACTGCCCTGATATCCTCCATGGTGAGGGTGTGGGTGTGGGTGTGGTTGAGGGTGAGGGTGTGGGTGAGGGTGAGGGTGAGGGTGTGGGTGAGGGTGTGGGTGAGGGGTCTAACCTGACACAGTGCCCTCTGGGTATCCTCCTCCACTGCCCTGATATCCTCCATGGTGAGGGTGTGGGTGAGGGTGAAGGTGAGGGTGAGGGTGAGGGTGAGGGGTCTAACCTGACACAGTGCCCTCTGGGTATCCTCCTCCACTGCCCTGATATCCTCCATGGTGAGGGTGAGGGTGAGGGTGAGGGGTCTAACCTGACACAGTGCCCTCTGGGTATCCTCCTCCACTGCCCTGATATCCTCCATGGTGAGGGTGAGGGTGAGGGTGTGGGTGAGGGTGAGGGTGAGGGTGAGGGTGTGGGTGAGGGTGAGGGTGTGAGGTCTAACCTGACACAGTGCCCTCTGGGTATCCTCCTCCACTGCCCTGATATCCTCCATGGTGAGGGCGAGGGCGAGGGCGAGGGCGAGGGTGTGGGCGAGGGTGTGGGCGAGGGTGTGGGCGAGGGTGTGGGCGAGGGTGTGGGTGAGGGTGTGGGTGAGGGTGTGGGTGAGGGTGTGGGTGAGGGTGTGGGTGAGGGTGTGGGTGTGGGTGTGGGTGAGGGTGTGGGTGTGGGGTCTAACCTGACACAGTGCCCTCTGGGTATCCTCCTCCAATGCCCTGATATCCTCCATGGTGAGGGTGTGGGTGAGGGGTCTAACCTGACACAGTGCCCTCTGGGTATCCTCCTCCACTGCCCTGATATCCTCCATGGTGAGGGTGAGGGTGAGGGTGAGGGTGAGGGTGAGGGTGAGGGTGTGGGTGAGGGTGTGGGTGAGGGTGTGGGTGAGGGTGTGGGTGAGGGTGAGGGGTCTAACCTGACACAGTGCCCTCTGGGTATCCTCCTCCAATGCCCTGATATCCTCCATGGTGAGGGTGTGGGTGAGGGGTCTTACCTGACACAGTGCCCTCTGGGTATCCTCCTCCACTGCCCTGATATCCTCCATGGTGAGGGTGAGGGTGAGGGTGTGGGTGAGGGTGAGGGTGAGGGTGAGGGTGTGGGTGAGGGTGAGGGGTCTAACCTGACACAGTGCCCTCTGGGTATCCTCCTCCACTGCCCTGATATACTCCATGGTGAGGGTGAGGGTGTGGGTGAGGGTGAGGGTGAGGGTGAGGGGTCTAACCTGACACAGTGCCCTCTGGGTATCCTCCTCCACTGCCCTACTATCCTCCATGGTGAGGGTGAGGGTGTGGGTGTGGGTGAGGGTGAGGGTGTGGGTGAGGGTGTGGGTGAGGGTGTGGGTGAGGGTGTGGGTGAGGGTGTGGGTGAGGGTGTGGGTGAGGGTGAGGGGTCTAACCTGACACAGTGCCCTCTGGGTATCCTCCTCCACTGCCCTGATATCCTCCATGGTGAGGGTGTGGGTGAGGGTGTGGGTGAGGGTGTGGGTGAGGGTGAGGGTGTGGGTGAGGGTGAGGGTGAGGGGTCTAACCTGACACAGTGCCCTCTGGGTATCCTCCTCCACTGCCCTGATATCCTCCATGGTGAGGGTGAGGGTGTGGGTGAGGGTGAGGGTGAGGGTGTGGGTGATGGTGAGGGTGTGGGTGACGGTGTGGGTGAGGGTGTGGGTGAGGGTGAGGGGTCTAACCTGACACAGTGCCCTCTGGGTATCCTCCTCCACTGCCCTGATATCCTCCATGGTGAGGGTGAGGGTGAGGGTGAGGGTGAAGGTGAGGGTTATGGTGAGGGGTCTAACCTGACACAGTGCCCTCTGGGTATCCTCCTCCACTGCCCTGATATCCTCCATGGTGAGGGTGAGGGTGAGGGTGAGGGTGTGGGTGAGGGTGAGGGTGAGGGTGAGGGGTCTAACCTGACACAGTGCCCTCTGGGTATCCTCCTCCACTGCCCTGATATCCTCCATGGTGAGGGTGAGGGTGAGGGTGTGGGTGAGGGTGAGGGTGAGGGTGTGGGTGAGGGTGAGGGTGTGGGTGAGGGTGTGTGAGGGTGTGGGGTCTAACCTGACACAGTGCCCTCTAGGTATCCTCCTCCACTGCCCTGATATCCTCCATGGTGAGGGTGAGGGTGTGGGTGAGGGTGTGGGGTCTAACCTGACACAGTGCCCTCTGGGTATCCTCCTCCACTGCCCTGATATCCTCCATGGTGAGGGCGAGGGTGTGGGTGTGGGTGAGGGTGAGGGTGTGGGTGAGGGGTCTAACCTGACACAGTGCCCTCTGTGTATCCTCCTCCACTGCCCTGATATCCTCCATGGTGAGGGTGAGGGTGAGCGTGTGGGTGAGGGTGTGGGTGAGGGTGAGGGGTCTAACCTGACACAATGCCCTCTGGGTATCCTCCTCCACTGCCCTGATATCCTCCATGGTTAGGGTGAGGGTGAGGGTGTGGGTGTGGGTGAGGGTGTGGGTGAGGGTGTGGGCGAGGGTGAGGGTGTAGGTGAGGGTGAGGGTGAGGGTGAGGGTGAGGGTGAGGGTGAGGGTGAGGGGTCTAACCTGACACAGTGCCCTCTGGGTATCCTCCTCCACTGCCCTGATATCCTCCATGGTGAGGGTGAGGGTGAGGTTGTGGGTATGGGTGTGGGTGATGGTGAGGGTGTGGGTGTGGGGTCTAACCTGACACAGTGCCCTCTGGGTATCCTCCTCCACTGCCCTGATATCCTCCATGGTGAGGGTGAGGGTGAGGGTGAAGGTGTGGGTGTGGGTGAGGGGTCTAATCTGACACAGTGCCCTCTGGGTATCCTCCTCCACTGCCCTGATATCCTCCATGGTGAGGGTGAGGGTGAGGGTGTGGGTGTGGGTGTGGGTGAGGGGTCTAACCTGACACAGTGCCCTCTGGGTATCCTCCTCCACTGCCCTGATATCCTCCATGGTGAGGGTGAGGGTGAGGGTGATGGTGTGGGTGAGGGTGAGGGTGTGGGTGTGGGTGTGGGTGAGGGTGAGGGGTCTAACCTGACACAGTGCCCTCTGGGTATCCTCCTCCACTGCCCTGATATCCTCCATGGTGAGGGTGAGGGTGAGGGTGTGGGTGAGGGTGAGGGTGAGGGTGTGGGCGTGGGTGTGGGTGTGGGTGAGGGTGTGGGTGAGGGTGTGGGTGAGGGTGTGGGTGAGGGTGTGGGTGAGGGTGAGGGTGAGGGTGAGGGTGAGGGTGTGGGCGAGGGTGTGGGTGAGGGTGTGGGTGAGGGTGTGGGTGAGGGTGAGGGGTCTAACCTGACACAGTGCCCTCTGGGTATCCTCCTCCACTGCCCTGATATCCTCCATGGTGAGGGTGAGGGTGAGGGTGTGGGTGAGGGTGTGGGTGTGGGTGTGGGTGAGGGTGTGGGTGAGGGTGTGGGTGAGGGTGTGGGTGAGGGTGTGGGTGAGGGTGTGGGTGAGGGTGTGGGGTCTAACCTGACACAGTGCCCTCTGGGTATCCTCCTCC
>NW_026867945.1:60000-65000 GCF_020745735.1 Hemiscyllium ocellatum
TCCACTGCCCTGATATCCTCCATGGTGAGGGTGAGGGTGAGCGTGTGGGTGAGGGTGTGGGTGTGGGTGAGGGGTCTAACCTGACACAGTGCCCTCTGGGTATCCTCCTCCACTGCCCTGATATCCTCCATGGTGAGGGTGAGGGTGTGGGTGTGGGTGAGGGTGTGGGTGAGGGTGTGGGCGAGGGTGAGGGTGTAGGTGAGGGTGAGGGTGAGGGTGAGGGTGAGGGGTCTAACCTGACACAGTGCCCTCTGGGTATCCTCCTCCACTGCCCTGATATCCTCCATGGTGAGGGTGAGGGTGAGGTTGTGGGTATGGGTGTGGGTGATGGTGAGGGTGTGGGTGTGGGGTCTAACCTGACACAGTGCCCTCTGGGTATCCGCCTCCACTGCCCTGATATCCTCCATGGTGAGGGTGAGGGTGAGGGTGAGGGTGAAGGTGTGGGTGTGGGTGAGGGGTCTAATCTGACACAGTGCCCTCTGGGTATCCTCCTCCACTGCCCTGATATCCTCCATGGTGAGGGTGAGGGTGAGGGTGAGGGTGTGGGTGTGGGTGTGGGTGAGGGGTCTAACCTGACACAGTGCCCTCTGGGTATCCTCCTCCACTGCCCTGATATCCTCCATGGTGAGGGTGAGGGTGAGGGTGATGGTGTGGGTGAGGGTGAGGGTGAGGGTGTGGGTGTGGGTGTGGGTGTGGGTGTGGGTGAGGGTGAGGGGTCTAACCTGACACAGTGCCCTCTGGGTATCCTCCTCCACTGCCCTGATATCCTCCATGGTGAGGGTGAGGGTGAGGGTGTGGGTGAGGGTGAGGGTGAGGGTGAGGGTGTGGGTGTGGGTGAGGGTGTGGGTGAGGGTGTGGGTGAGGGTGAGGGTGTGGGTGTGGGTGAGGGTGTGGGTGAGGGTGTGGGTGAGGGTGTGGGTGAGGGTGTGGGTGTGGGCGAGGGTGTGGGTGAGGGTGTGGGTGAGGGTGTGGGTGAGGGTGAGGGTGAGGGGTCTAACCTGACACAGTGCCCTCTGGGTATCCTCCTCCACTGCCCTGATATCCTCCATGGTGAGGGTGAGGGTGAGGGTGTGGGTGAGGGTGAGGGTGTGGGTGAGGGTGTGGGTGAGGGTGTGGGTGAGGGTGTGGGTGTGGGTGAGGGTGTGGGTGAGGGTGTGGGTGTGGGTGTGGGTGTGGGTGTGGGTGAGGGGTCTAACCTGACACAGTGCCCTCTGGTATCCTCCTCCACTGCCCTGATATCCTCCATGGTGAGGGTGAGGGTGTGGGTGAGGGTGTGGGTGAGGGTGAGGGTGAGGGGTCTAACCTGACACAGTGCCCTCTGGGTATCCTCCTCCACTGCCCTGATATCCTCCATGGTGAGGGTGAGGGTGTGGGTGAGGGTGAGGGTGTGAGTGAGGGTGAGGGTGAGGGTGAGGGTGAGGGTGTGGGTGAGGGGTCTAACCTGACACAGTGCCCTCTGGGTATCCTCCTCCACTGCCCTGATATCCTCCATGGTCAGGGTGAGGGTGTGGGTGAGGGTGTGGGTGAGGGTGAGGGTGAGGGTGAGGGGTCTAACCTGACACAGTGCCCTCTGGGTATCCTCCTCCACTGCCCTGATATCCTCCATGGTGAGGGTGTGGGTGAGGGTGAGGGTGTGGGTGAGGGTGAGGGTGAGGGGTCTAACCTGACACAGTGCCCTCTGGGTATCCTCCTCCACTGCCCTGATATCCTCCATGGCGAGGGTGAGGGGTCTAACCTGACACAGTGCCCTCTGGGTATCCTCCTCCACTGCCCTGATATCCTCCATGGTGAGGGTGAGGGTGTGGGTGAGGGTGTGGGTGAGGGTGTGGGTGAGGGTGTGGGTGTGGGTGAGGGTGAGGGTGTGGGGTCTAACCTGACACAGTGCCCTCTGGGTATCCTCCTCCACTGCCCTGATATCCTCCATGGTGAGGGTGTGGGTGAGGGTGTGGGTGAGGGTGTGGGTGTGGGTGAGGGTGAGGGTGAGGGTAAGGGTGTGGGTGAGGGTGTGGCTGAGGGTGTGGCTGAGGGTGTGGGGTCTAACCTGACACAGTGCCCTCTGGGTATCCTCCTCCACTGCCCTGATATCCTCCATGGTGAGGGTGAGGGTGAGGGTGTGGGTGAGGGTGTGGGTGTGGGTGAGGGTGTGGGTGAGGGTGTGGGTGAGGGTGTGGGTGAGGGTGTGGGTGAGGGTGTGGGTGAGGGTGAGGGGTCTAACCTGACACAGTGCCCTCTGGGTATCCTCCTCCACTGCCCTGATATCCTCCATGGTGAGGGTGAGGGTGAGGGTGTGGGTGTGGGTGTGGATGAGGGTGAGGGGTCTAACCTGACACAGTGCCCTCTGGGTATCCTCCTCCACTGCCCTGATATCCTCCATGGTGAGGGTGAGGGTGAGGGTGAGGGTGTGGGTGAGGGTGTGGGTGTGGGTGAGGGTGTGGGTGTGGGTGAGGGTGAGGGTGAGGGGTCTAACCTGACACAGTGTCCTCTGGGTATCCTCCTCCACTGCCCTGATATCCTCCATGGTGAGGGTGAGGGTGAGGGGTCTAACCTGACACAGTGCCCTCTGGGTATCCGCCTCCACTGCCCTGATATCCTCCATGGTCATGGTGAGGGTGAGGGTGAGGGTGAGGGTGTGGGTGAGGGTGTGGGTGTGGGTGTGGGTGAGGGTGAGGGTGTGGGTGAGGGTGTGGGTGAGGGTGTGTGTGAGGGTGTGTGTGAGGGTGTGGGTGAGGGTGTGGGTGAGGGTGTGGGTGAGGGTGTGGGTGAGGGTGAGGGGTCTAACCTGACACAGTCCCCTCTGGGTATCCTCCTCCACTGCCCTGATATCCTCCATGGTGAGGGTGAGGGTGTGGGTGTGGGTGAGGGTGAGGGTGTGGGTGTGGGTGAGGGTGAGGGTGAGGGTGAGGGTGAGGGTGAGGGGTCTAACCTGACACAGTGCCCTCTGGGTATCCTCCTCTACTGCCCTGATATCCTCCATTGTGAGGGTGAGGGTGAGGGTGAGGGTGTGGGTGAGGGTGTGGGTGAGGGTGTGGGTGAGGGTGAGGGGTCTAACCTGACACAGTGCCCTCTGGGTATCCTCCTCCACTGCCCTGATATCCTCCATGGTGAGGGCGAGGGTGTGGGTGAGGGTGAGGGTGTGGGTGAGGGTGTGGGTGAGGGTGAGGGTGTGGGTGAGGGGTCTAACCTGACACAGTGCCCTCTGGGTATCCTCCTCCACTGCCCTGATATCCTCCATGGTGAGGGTGTGGGTGAGGGTGAGGGCGAGGGGTCTAACCTGACACAGTGCCCTCTGGGTATCCTCCTCCACTGCCCTGATATCCTCCATGGTGAGGGTGAGGGTGTGGGTGAGGGTGAGGGTGTGGGTGAGGGTGTGGGTGTGGGTGTGGGTGAGGGTGTGGGTGAGGGTGAGGGTGAGGGTGTGGGTGAGGGTGAGGGTGAGGGGTCTAACCGGACAAAGTGCCCTCTGGGTATCCTCCTCCACTGCCCTGATATCCTCCATGGTGAGGGTGAGGGTGAGGGTGAGGGTGAGGGTGTGGGTGAGGGTGAGGGTGAGGGTGTGGGTGAGGGTGAGGGTGTGGGTGTGGGTGTGGGTGTGGGTGAGGGGTCTAACCTGACACAGTGCCCTCTGGGTATCCTCCTCCACTGCCCTGACATCCTCCATGGTGAGGGTGAGGGTGAGGGGTCTAACCTGACACAGTGCCCTCTGGGTATCCTCCTCCACTGCCCTGACATCCTCCATGGTGAGGGTGAGGGTGTGGGTGAGGGTGAGGGTGTGGGTGTGGGTGAGGGGTCTAACCTGACACAGTGCCCTCTGGGTATCCTCCTCCACTGCCCTGATATCCTCCATGGTGAGGGTGAGGGTGTGGGTGTGGGTGAGGGTGAGGGTGTGGGTGAGGGTGAGGGGTCTAACCTGACACAGTGCCCTCTGGGTATCCTCCTCCACTGCCCTGATATCCTCCATGGTGAGGGTGAGTGTGTGGGTGTGGGTGAGGGTGAGGGGTCTAACCTGACACAGTGCCCTCTGGGTATCCTCCTCCACTGCCCTGATATCCTCCATGGTGAGGGTGAGGGTGTGGGTGAGGGTGAGGGTGAGGGTGAGGGTGTGGGTGAGGGTGAGGGTGTGGGTGAGGGTGAGGGTGTGGGTGAGGGTGAGGGTGAGGGGTCTAACCTGACACAGTGCCCTCTGGGTATCCTCCTCCACTGCCCTGACATCCTCCATGGTGAGGGTGAGGGTGTGGGTGAGGGTGAGGGTGTGGGTGTGGGTGAGGGGTCTAACCTGACACAGTGCCCTCTGGGTATCCTCCTCCACTGCCCTGATATCCTCCATGGTGAGGGTGAGGGTGTGGGTGTGGGTGAGGGTGAGGGTGTGGGTGAGGGTGAGGGGTCTAACCTGACACAGTGCCCTCTGGGTATCCTCCTCCACTGCCCTGATATCCTCCATGGTGAGGGTGAGTGTGTGGGTGTGGGTGAGGGTGAGGGGTCTAACCTGACACAGTGCCCTCTGGGTATCCTCCTCCACTGCCCTGATATCCTCCATGGTGAGGGTGAGGGTGTGGGTGAGGGTGAGGGTGAGGGTGTGGGTGAGGGTGTGGGTGAGGGTGTGGGTGAGGGTGAGGGTGAGGGGTCTAACCTGACACAGTGCCCTCTGGGTATCCTCCTCCACTGCCCTGATATCCTCCATGGTGAGGGTGAGGGTGAGGGTGAGGGTGTGGGTGTGGGTGAGGGTGAGGGTGAGGGGTCTAACCTGACACAGTGCCCTCTGGGTATCCTCCTCCACTGCCCTGATATCCTCCATGGTGAGGGTGAGGGTGTGGGTGAGGGTGAGGGTGAGGGGTCTAACCTGACACAGTGCCCTCTGGGTATCCTCCTCCACTGCCCTGATATCCTCCATGGTGAGGGTGTGGGTGAGGGTGTGGGTGAGGGTGTGGGTGAGGGTGAGGGGTCTAACCTGACACAGTGCCCTCTGGGTATCCTCCTCCACTGCCCTGATATCCTCCATGGTG
>NW_026867945.1:70000-72500 GCF_020745735.1 Hemiscyllium ocellatum
GTGTGGGTGAGGGTGTGGGTGAGGGTGAGGGGTCTAACCTGACACAGTGCCCTCTGGGTATCCTCCTCCACTGCCCTGATATCCTCCATGGTGAGGGCGAGGGTGTGGGTGAGGGTGAGGGTGTGGGTGAGGGTGTGGGTGAGGGTGAGGGTGTGGGTGAGGGGTCTAACCTGACACAGTGCCCTCTGGGTATCCTCCTCCACTGCCCTGATATCCTCCATGGTGAGGGTGTGGGTGAGGGTGAGGGCGAGGGGTCTAACCTGACACAGTGCCCTCTGGGTATCCTCCTCCACTGCCCTGATATCCTCCATGGTGAGGGTGAGGGTGTGGGTGAGGGTGAGGGTGTGGGTGAGGGTGTGGGTGTGGGTGTGGGTGAGGGTGAGGGTGAGGGTGAGGGTGTGGGTGAGGGTGAGGGTGAGGGTGAGGGGTCTAACCGGACAAAGTGCCCTCTGGGTATCCTCCTCCACTGCCCTGATATCCTCCATGGTGAGGGTGAGGGTGAGGGTGAGGGTGAGGGTGTGGGTGAGGGTGAGGGTGTGGGTGAGGGTGAGGGTGTGGGTGTGGGTGTGGGTGAGGGGTCTAACCTGACACAGTGCCCTCTGGGTATCCTCCTCCACTGCCCTGACATCCTCCATGGTGAGGGTGAGGGTGAGGGGGCTAACCTGACACAGTGCCCTCTGGGTATCCTCCTCCACTGCCCTGACATCCTCCATGGTGAGGGTGAGGGTGTGGGTGAGGGTGAGGGTGTGGGTGTGGGTGAGGGGTCTAACCTGACACAGTGCCCTCTGGGTATCCTCCTCCACTGCCCTGATATCCTCCATGGTGAGGGTGAGGGTGTGGGTGTGGGTGAGGGTGAGGGTGTGGGTGAGGGTGAGGGGTCTAACCTGACACAGTGCCCTCTGGGTATCCTCCTCCACTGCCCTGATATCCTCCATGGTGAGGGTGAGTGTGTGGGTGTGGGTGAGGGTGAGGGGTCTAACCTGACACAGTGCCCTCTGGGTATCCTCCTCCACTGCCCTGATATCCTCCATGGTGAGGGTGAGGGTGTGGGTGAGGGTGAGGGTGAGGGTGAGGGTGAGGGTGTGGGTGAGGGTGAGGGTGAGGGTGAGGGTGAGGGGTCTAACCTGACACAGTGCCCTCTGGGTATCCTCCTCCACTGCCCTGACATCCTCCATGGTGAGGGTGAGGGTGTGGGTGAGGGTGAGGGTGTGGGTGTGGGTGAGGGGTCTAACCTGACACAGTGCCCTCTGGGTATCCTCCTCCACTGCCCTGATATCCTCCATGGTGAGGGTGAGGGTGTGGGTGTGGGTGAGGGTGAGGGTGTGGGTGAGGGTGAGGGGTCTAACCTGACACAGTGCCCTCTGGGTATCCTCCTCCACTGCCCTGATATCCTCCATGGTGAGGGTGAGTGTGTGGGTGTGGGTGAGGGTGAGGGGTCTAACCTGACACAGTGCCCTCTGGGTATCCTCCTCCACTGCCCTGATATCCTCCATGGTGAGGGTGAGGGTGTGGGTGAGGGTGAGGGTGAGGGTGAGGGTGAGGGTGTGGGTGAGGGTGTGGGTGAGGGTGTGGGTGAGGGGTCTAACCTGACACAGTGCCCTCTGGGTATCCTCCTCCACTGCCCTGATATCCTCCATGGTGAGGGTGAGGGTGAGGGTGAGGGTGTGGGTGTGGGTGAGGGTGAGGGTGAGGGGTCTAACCTGACACAGTGCCCTCTGGGTATCCTCCTCCACTGCCCTGATATCCTCCATGGTGAGGGTGAGGGTGTGGGTGAGGGTGAGGGTGAGGGGTCTAACCTGACACAGTGCCCTCTGGGTATCCTCCTCCACTGCCCTGATATCCTCCATGGTGAGGGTGTGGGTGAGGGTGTGGGTGAGGGTGTGGGTGAGGGTGAGGGGTCTAACCTGACACAGTGCCCTCTGGGTATCCTCCTCCACTGCCCTGATATCCTCCATGGTGAGGGTGAGGGTGTGGGTGAGGGTGAGGGTGTGGGTGAGGGTGAGGGTGAGGGGTCTAACCTGACACAGTGCCCTCTGGGTATCCTCCTCCACTGCCCTGATATCCTCCATGGTGAGGGTGAGGGTGTGGGTGAGGGTGAGGGTGAGGGGTCTAACCTGACACAGTGCCCTCTGGGTATCCTCCTCCACTGCCCTGATATCCTCCATGGTGAGGGTGAGGGTGTGGGTGAGGGTGAGGGGTCTAACCTGACTCAGTGCCCTCTGGGTATCCTCCTCCACTGCCCTGATATCCTCCATGGTGAGGGTGAGGGTGAGGGGTCTAACCTGACACAGTGCCCTCTGGGTATCCTCCTCCACTGCCCTGATATCCTCCATGGTGAGGGTGAGGGTGAGGGTGAGGGTGAGGGTGAGGGGTCTAACCTGACACAGTGCCCTCTGGGTATCCTCCTCCACTGCCCTGATATCCTCCATGGTGAGGGTGAGGGTGTGGGTGAGGGTGTGGGTGTGGGTGAGGGTGTGGGTGAGGGTGAGGGTGTGGGTGT
>NW_026867946.1:0-87572 GCF_020745735.1 Hemiscyllium ocellatum
ATAATTTCTGTCCAAGGGTCACTTCAACATCACTGGAGAGTGAAAATATAGTTCACATACAATACCGTGAATAAACAATGAATTGATAATTAAATTTTTTGTGTTTTAACAGATAAAATGAATTATGTTTTCCAGTAGTTGTTAGAATTGATTAGATATTTATTAAAATAGATAAACTGAGAATTGTAATCCTGTTGCAGGATTGTTGAATTGTTAAAAGGTACATATGTAGAGTGTTTTTGGAATGATTTGGTGGTGCCAGTGTTGGATTGGGCTGTACAAATTAAAAAAATCAAGCACCACCAGGTTATGAACCAACAGGTTTATTTTGAAGAACTAGCTTTCAAGCGCTGCTCCTTCATCAGTTGGTTGAAGGAGCAGCACTCCGAAAGCTAGCGCTTCCAAATAAACCTGTTGGACTATAACCTGGTTTTGTGTGATTATTTAACTTTGTTTTTTGGAAGGAATTGTTTTTTTTTTCATTCAAATATACAGGCTGTTCAAGAATTCTATCTAGCCTTCCATGGCTTTCTTTTAGAGACCACACATTTATAGATTAGATTAGATTAGATTACTTACAGTGTGGAAACGGGCCCTTTGGCCCAACAAGTCCACACTGACCCTCCGAAGAGCAACCCACCCAGACTCATTTCCCTACATTTACCCCTTCACTATGGTCAATTCACCTAACCTGTACATTTTTTGGACTGCGGGAGAAACCGGAGCACCCGGAAGAAACCCACACAGACACGGGGGGATGTGCAAATTTCACACAGACAGTTGCCTGAGGTGGAAATTGAACCAGGGCCCCTGGCGCTGTGAGGCAGCAGTGCCACCATGCCGCCCACAATTCATATAATCTTCACTGTAATCAGTATTTCAAATTTGCATCAGATTTAAGATGCAAATGAGACCAATTAACGAGTCCTTCCATGAATGGAAAACACAGTAAATTGAATTTACAGATACAAATTCAAGATTGGTCCAAATAAGCAAATAAATACTTTGAATGGAAATGATCCGAAAATGTTTACATCTACATTTGAACTAAGTCAAATGACTCTTTTTTTGAAATAATTGGACTGAAAACCTGTTTGAAAACATGTACAAATCAGGACTATTGACAAGTCTTGCTGTTAGTGCTCTTGGCCAATCGTAATAAAGAATAAATACTACTTTGAGTAACAAGTATCATGTGTAATTGCTGGGCTGAAAAGTAAGAGGATAGCTCTTGTATTTATTGGCAAGAATTATAACCAAATGTTTACTGTGGTTACTGCACTCAGTAACAATAAGATCAAGATCAATGGCTGTTAGAATCCTTGGCCACTCGTAATGAAGAATAAACACTGCTGTGAGCAATACGTATCTTGGATAATTACAGAACAGAAATTTCAGAAGACACTCATTGTATTTACTGGAGGGAATGATAATCAGATGCTTACTGTGGTGATTGATCTCAGGAACAATAAGACAGTTACTCAGATTATTCCACTGAACAGTAATTAAATGATCATGAGACCATTGTCTGGCTTTATGAATAGTGTTTTGTGTGAGCATTGATTTCAATAACATTGTCATAGTATACAAGTCTGCAGGTTAGGTGAGTTGGCCATGCTAAATTGCCCATAGTGTTCACGGATGTGTAGGTTAGGTGCATTAGTCAGGAGAAATGTCGAGTAATAGAGTAAGGGAATGTGTCTGGGTTACTCTTGTGGGTAGTCTTCGTGGGTCGGTGTGGACTTGTTGAGCCAAGTATCCTGTTTCAACACTGTAGGGATTCTATGACTCTATGATTCTTTGATTTAGGAATAGATTGATAAGCGAGTGCTAAAGATACTATTTAAAGTCAACAAAATCTTTATGTTGAGTAGAATTGCTTAGCAAAATGCATTGAAGCCATCATACACAAAGTGAGATAATGAAGTAGTAAGTATTTTGATTAAATAAAATGAATGTCATTATTTAGATATTTTAAATTTGAAAAACTACAGTGTCCTCAAATCTAAAATTTAGAGACAATGTAATGTGATACATACATTTATTAATGACCTGAAGATAATAAATTGCAGATTCTGTGATTATTGGAATGAACAACAGACAGAGCAAATCCAAATTGGATTGAAAAGCAATTCAAACTCTGCTTAGATATTTTCTAATCACCATTCTAAGCTGTTTTGGTGCATCTCTGTTGAAGATGGGAACTCAACGCACACTTCCTGGTCTCGTGGGAGACACTCTACTGGGCTCCACAGGTTCCTTTCATTATGTTCCCACCAAGGAAGGGTGGATTATAATTAATTGTGATTACTCAAATGAAAACTAACCAGTGTTCACTCCGATAATTGGGCTGGGAATTAATTCGACTGTTTCTATGCAATGGACTGAGAATGAAATGGTAATTCACAATAATGATGGTACTAAGTATATAGGCTCTTACGTAAAAATTACTATCGTGACAATTGAAGGAAAAATAAATAGATATATCATGCGCTTATTGTAAATTCATGAAAAATACAACTGCTGAATATGTTTAAAGCATTTTTCTGATAATGAAAAGATAATTAGAATGCTTAGCACCAGTGGAATCACCAAACAAAAATTATTCACTGTGACTATTCAGCTGCAGGCAGCTCCCCTTCCTTCCACAAATGTACAACTTCCAACAATTCAAAATGTACTCTGATTGATAAAGGGAAGAACAAACACATGTACGTTTTTTTCTCGTGTTTACAAAAAAAAGTCACAAATTTGAATATTTTTAGCTTTAAAATATTTAACCCTTGCTGAGATCAGAAATACAATAAACCTTCACGTTGAAGAAAAATGTAATCAAATCAAATCAAAATATACATCGATATTCACAATAATTGGGAGAGTGAACACTGCAATATCTTTCCATCAGTTGATGTACTGAGCCATAATTCCACTTTTATATCCCTTACTGGATTGATCAGTTATTAGATATTAGCAATAACTAAATTATTAATATGCTGTCAGTGAACTGAATATTAAAGAGAAATCTCACATTGCTGTTTGAACATACAATGTTCTAAAATAAACAGTAATTATTGGTGAAATGTCATTAGATATCTCTGAATCGATGAGGCTATGGTTACTTTGATTGTTGAAATGAGTGGCATTCAGATATTTCCAATGAGCATGGGATGGAAAATCACTCTTTTTGGTATAGACGTAAAAAAAAAGTTTTATTGGAGTATTGTCAATAAGAAATATAGGATTAAATTATGATGTGCATCTCACCTTACCGAATATTTTCAAGTTTTCTAAAGGTTTCTAGTCCAATCATCAGTTTAAAAGGGTCATTTTGGTTCAGCAGATCAGTAACTGCAAACATTTTCAACACATCTCCATCAAAGCTGATAATTCAGAAAAAAATACCAAAGCAATACCAAATGATAAAATATATCTTTAGATTAGAGTCAAGTTCATTCTCTACTTATTTTATTCCTATTTTTGACACCAGTGACTAAATATTGATTAGATTAAATGTCATATGTGTTAGACATGAGTTTTCTCTCAAATCTGTGCAACACAGGAATGGGCCCTTTGGCCCATAACGTTTGTGCGGAACATAATGCAAAATAAACTCACCCCTTCTGTCTACCCTTGGTCCATATCCTTCCAAATTATCTAAATGAACATTTAAAAAGCCCTAATGTATCTGCCTCTACCACCAACCCTGGAAGTTCATTCCAGACACCTACCACTCCCTTTGTAAAAAACAAATTGCCCCTCACATGCCCCTTGAACTGTCTCCCCTAACCTTAAACGCATGTCACATACTTTTGACGTTTCAACTCTGGGAAAAACCATTTTGACTGTCAACCCTATTTACGTATCTCCTGATTGTATAGACTTGCATCAATTCTTCCTCCATCCTCCGCTACTCCACAAAAAAGCAACCTGAGTTTTTCTCACGTCTCCAAATCCAGGCAGCATCCTGGTAAATGCCCTCTGTACCCTCTCCAAAGCCTCCATACCCGTCCTATAATGTGGCGAATAGAAGTGAATACAATACTTTAAGTATGCCTTAACCAAAGTCTTATAAAGTTGCAACATGCCATCCTGACTCTTGTAATCAGTTCCCTGACCAATAAAGGCAAGCATGCCATTTGCCTTCCTGACCACCCTATCTACTTGCATGGTCACTTTCAGGGAGCCATGGTCTTGAACGCCAAGATCCCTTTGAACAACAAAGCTGTTCAGGGTCCTGCCATTACCTACTTTTCCTTAATATTTGAGCTCCCAAAGTGAAACACCTCACAGTTGTATGGATTAAACTTTGCCTTTAATTTCTCTGCCCATATCTGCAATTTATCTTTTTCCTGCTGCATTCTTTGACAACCCTCTACATTATCCACAACTGCACTGAACTTTGTATCATCTGCAAACTTATTAACTCACCAAATTAGATTTTAATCCATGTCACTTACATATATTTGTCCCGCAAACAGAAGGGTTCCAGTGCAGATCCCTGTGGGAAAAAGACAGAAAATGAGGAAAATGCAGAATTCTTGAATAAATGAGGTTTCTTTCAATGACAAAACTATTCTGATGAATAATCTCTGAAGGTGTGATTTTTGTTTTGAAATTAACCCAATATTTTAATTCTCAGTTTACTGATCTTATTGAATATCTAGTACAAACTGCTTTGAAAATATTGAATCATTTTAAGTGTTGTTCTAACATTAATTATTCTTTAATTGTAATTTCAATTATCACACCATCATGAGAGTTGAATCTATTATTTCTTAGTGCCAGTATCATGATGAAATATTTACACTCGTTTCAGGTCAACACACCTGCAATCAAGCAAAGTTTTCTCACCCAACACTCATAGTAACTATCTCATTCTCTTTCATTTGAATTCTCATTTTAATTAAATGATTATTAATCAGTCTTATCAATTAAGAGATGGCTAACTAGTTTTCACATCAATATTTCAGTTCTTTCCAACATATTGCACAATTACATTGCAAAAGGGTTTTCTCATCATTCTTAAATTTGTTATCAGCTATTTTTGTGTCTGATTTCCAGTATCCACAGTTTTTTGCGTTCTTGTATTGATTGTATTTCATTTCAATGCTAACATTTCTATATTTCTGATTATTACAATAAGAGCTAAGTATTTTTCATGTTAAACATTGTATTAATTTCACGTGTTTCTTGTGTATACAAACCAGAATTAACAAATGTTTGCTCTATTCTTTTACAATAAATCTTGAATTCTTAGAAATCACAATTTTGTGAAAATGAGGGAAATTATCTTTCGCTTAATAGTCACATTGAATGACTAATGCTTTACTTCCAAGTCATGAGCATTACAAAGCAGTTTAATTTTGAGTACATAAATAACTGCTTCAAACATATTTAATTACTTGATTATCATGAGATTTATATTTGTTTAAGATCATTGTCGCTTCGTTCCAACATTTTTAGAAAATACTAATTCCTTTTATCAGTCCATTACACACTGGAATTGTCGAATACAACCCAGTCTGATTATCACAATAAATATTTGAGCAGTTTTCCCTGTGAGTAACCACAGTAAGTATGTGATTATAGTCCTGCCCTTCTTGCATAGGAACATTATGTAGGGCTCTGGTAATGTCTGTACTGAAAGACCAGGAGGTATGGATTCAATTCTAAACTTCAACAGAGATGTGTCAAAGCACATCAGAGTTGATTAGAAAATATCTAAGTGTCTACTGAATTATTTTTCAATCCAACATTTTCTCAACTTGTATCTTGTTCATTGTAATGTTCACAATATCTTGAATTTATTTGCTTCCGTTCACTGACTAAACTATGAATGTTATTATGCTGCTTCTAAGTACCTCTCAACTTTTAATAACTTTGCAGTCATAAAGATTCTACAGTGTAAATTACATTAAGGTAAGGGGGAAAGATTTAAAAGGGATCTGAGGGGCAACTTTTTTCACAAAGTGTGTTTGGCTCACACGGAATGAGCTGTGAGAGGAAAGGCGTTGGCTGGTACAATTATAACATCTAAAAGACTTTTGGACAGTTACATGGATAGAAAACGTCCAGAAGGATATGGAACAAACACAGGAAAATGGGGCTAGTTTAGTTTAGGGAACCTGGCCGGGCTGCCTGAATGGCCTGTTTCCGTGCTGTATCAAGCTAGCATTGTACAATTCAAACTTGACTGCGATGGGTAAAGGAGAGAACAAACGGGTGTTGATTCGATTTTGCGTCCATAAAAAAGTGACATGAATTTTAAATAATTTTGTCACAAGAAATAGTTCACTCTTATTGTGATCAGAAATACAATGAATGTGAGCATTGAAGTCAAATATAATTAAAACAATTCAACTGTGTTTATATGGTTAAAATAAAAATTGATATTCACAATCATTGTGAGTTTGTACACTGCCATATCTTCACATTACTTCATGTACTGAGCCATTATTGCATTTACTGAGCATAAATATACCCCCGACTGAACGGAACAATAATTAGATGTTAGCAACACTTAGATTTTCAAAATCTATCAGTGCACCGTGAAGAAGGAGAAATTGATGTAATTTTATCCTGATCGATGATCCAACATTTGTGTCTGAATCAGGAAGAGAGTAAGGAGATAACCAAAGTGAATATCAGAGTGACCACAAGATACAGTCCATGACATTTGATAGAAAAAGGAATTTGCATAATTCCATGGTTATTGAACGTTAATAATTAATTCCCTCCG
The DNA here is from genome assembly GCF_020745735.1 of Hemiscyllium ocellatum. Lineage (NCBI taxonomy): Eukaryota > Metazoa > Chordata > Chondrichthyes > Orectolobiformes > Hemiscylliidae > Hemiscyllium > Hemiscyllium ocellatum. The sequence goes on from NW_026867946.1 coordinate 6,740, forward strand.
CAGCTACTGAAGCAGTCCAAGTCCAAGTACAACAAGATCTGGACAATATCCAGGTTTGGGCTGACAAGGGGCAAGTAACATACATCCCACACAAATGCAGGCAATGACCATCACGTATAAGAAATAATCTAACCACCATCCCTTGACATTCGCTGGTGTTGCCATCATTGAACACCCACGATCAACATCCTGGAATAATCATTGATCAGAAACTGAATTGGTCTCAGCACATAAACACGGTGGCTACAAGAGTAATTCAACTGCTGTCTCCTGAAAGCCTGTCCAACATCTACCAGACACAAGTCAGGAGTGTGATGGAATACTCCCCACTTGCCTGGATAGTGCTGCCCTAACAACACTCAAGAAACTTGATACCATACGAAACAAAGCAGCCCGCTTGATTGGCACAGCATCCACAAGTATCCACCCCCCACCCACCCCCACCACTGATGCTCCGTAGCAGCAGTGTATACTATCGACAAGATGCACTGCAGGAATTCACTAACCAGCACCTTTCAAACCCATGGCCACTTCCATCGAGAAGGACAAGAGCAGCAGCTATCAACTATCTTCAAGTTCCCCGATAAGGTACTAATCACCCTGAATTGGAAATATATAGCTGTTCCTTCACTGTCGCTGGGTCAAAATCCTGGAAATCCCCACCCCAAGGTATTACATAGAACATAGAAAAATACAGCACAGTACAGGCCCTTCGGCCTTGATGTTGCGCCGACCAAAGCCTACCTAACCTACACTAGCCCAATAACCTCCATATGCTTATCCAATGCCCGCTTAAATGACCATAAAGAGGGAGAGTCCACCACTGCTACTGGCAGGGCATTCCATGAACTCACAACCCGCTGAGTAAAGAATCTACCCCTAACATCTGTCCTATACCTACCACCCCTTAATTTAAAGCTGTGTCCCCTAGTAACAGCTGACTCCATTAGCGGAAAAAGGTTCTCACTGTCAACCCTATCTAAACCCCTAATCATCTTGTACACCTCTATCAAATCTCCCCTAAACCTTCTTTTCTCCAATGAGAACAGACCCAAGTGCCTCAGCCTTTCCTCACAGTTTTGTGCTGTATACCCACAGCAGGTAGAATGCAGCGGCTCAAGAAGACAGCTCACCACCAATTTCTCAAGGGCAACTAGGGACGGGCAATAAATGCTGGGGCCCAGCCAGTGACACCCACATCACATCAAATAAATATTATTATAATGTCTGCAAGATCAAAACAGCTCCACGCTGTCCTAGCTGCAATCTCTGCCCCTTATTGAAAAAGATAAAAGAATCTGACCTTGCTCAACTTTCTCATCAAAACCAAGTACAGTATTCACCCCAGCCCTCTCTTATATGAACCAGCAGCATTTCCACCACCAACCGTAGATCCTCTTAAAATATTTTGTCAGTAACTTTTAATTAACTGGTTACTACAATTACAATGCAATCTCTACAAACAGACCAAATACCTTTTATGCAACAACAAATTTTCTAACAACTTTTCTCGATCTCTGTCATTCTTTTTAGTTCGATGAGGTAGGGAGGGATGGAAACACGACAGTGATGTAAGATATATGTAATACAGTGAGACAGGGAAGCTAGTATGGCTCATGTTGACTCTTAGACCCCACACAGTGAAGCAACACATTCACTGCATAATAAACATAACATAACATTTCAACCCCACTCACACCCGGAGTGACAGAAATAAAATGTGGATCGGTTGGACAGGATAGGTTTGTTACAGTTAGAGTTTGGGAGAGTGAGGGGTGACATGACTGAAGTATCTAACATCCTGAATGGTTTGATAAGGTGGATGTGGAAAGGATGTTTCCACTTGTGGGTCATTCCTGAACTAGAGGGAACTGCTTTAAAATTGGGTTCACCCTTTCAGGACAGCGATGATGATATTTGTTTCCCATCAGAGGGCTGTGCAAATTTGGAACTCTCTGCCCCAGAAGGTGGGCTCACTGAGTATTTTAAGACACAAATTGATAGATTCTTGTTAAGGGACGTTGGCGGAAGATGGAATACAAATCACAAACAGATCAGGCCTGGTCTTATTGAATGGTGGAGCAGGCTCGAGGGGCCGAATGGTCACCTTCTGCTTCTCTCACACATGATCCCCGGACTGAGAGCTTTGTTTAAAATTCATTCACTGGATGAGGGGCAGCATTATCCCCAGAGGGCAAATAAGAGCCAACCACATTGCTGTGGGTCAGGAGTCACATGTAGGCCAGACCAGGTCAGGATGGCAGCTTCCTTCCCTAAAGGACACCAGTGATCCAGATGGGTTTTTCCTGACAATCGAGAATAATTTCATCAATAGACTCATAATTCTAGATGATTATTAAATTCAAGTTCCACATCTGCCGTGGTGGGATTCGAATGAGGGACCCCAGAATATTCACTGGGTCTCTGCATTAACAGTTCAGCAATGATACCACAGGACTGTTCCCGAGCTACAAAGGGTGGGAACCAAACCCTTGATCAAACAGGGAGAATTAAGGAGCGTTGAAGGGAATGGGGGAAGAGAATGACCAAGTTTAGGTTCAAGGCAACTGAAACTAAAGCCACCAACAGGGAGGAGAACAAAGTAAGAACCCTCACACAGCTGGAATTGGATAAGTGCAGATACCCCAGGGAGGTGTGGAACTACACAGGGAGGACAGGGTGAAGGCACGGGTAGGTTTAAAAGCAGTGAACCAAATTTTGAAAATTTCTTCATGAACATAATGTAGATCAGGTTAAAACTGAGATAGGTGTCTGACACAACTTGCTGCAAGGACACAGACAGTAGAATCTGAAGTGACCATGAGGTAATGGAGGTAGAATGTGGGAGACAAGCTGGGACTGTATTGGAATAGTCATGGTGAGAGGGAACAAATGCTGGATACAGGGTTTCAGCAGCTGACGGACTGACGCTGAGGTGAGCCATCGGAAACTGAGCAAGTGAGCACCATCTAATAGGACAGAGAAACTGATCCATCAGCCTGAAACTGACTGACCACGTGGCTGTCAGTGACTCCAACACAAGTGAATGGAAACATTGCTCAGAGCCTGTTTCTGTAACATTCTACACAACCAGGAAATAAAAAGCGAAGAATGAGCTGAAAACAAGGCCCTGCTCTGTTAGAGTCTAAACTATTCAATGTTCAGTTACTGAACGTTATTGATTCACAGAATATTCTAACCTGCACAATCACAGTAAAAGGGGAAAGTAAACAACATTCTTGGTAAAGACATAATGAAACAACTGCTTGTATAAAACAGCTGAGAACAAAGGGGCTAAATTCTCCACAAACTGACAAACACAGATACCATCGGTTTATAGATAGACAATGAAATTCTTCAGAAAAACCCTTCCCTGCCGATGGTGTGTGAACTGCCACTTATTTCCTTTGAAAAGAGTCTCTGTTTCCCCTCAGAAAAGCAGGTGTGTCGCGCACTTACAGACTGACTTACAGACAAAGGAAACCTGATCTGAGACTCGCAGGTTAATGAAGCTATTAGTGACAGTCCATTGCACACAACAAGAGCTTAGACCACAACAGATTCTAGTGAAACCAACAATGCAATGAAAAGGTGAATTAGTCTTTATAATCATGCAGCCTCTCTCAATCAAATAATCCCAGTCAACTTCCAAACATTTTTTAAACTATTAATCCCTAATTTCCTCCAAAAATATATCTAATTATTCTCTTCAAAGTACATTTTAAATGGTCAATTCATAATCACAATTCATTTCCAATTATTCTTAGAGCCAAACAACTTGCAAACTAAAATAGTTTTCATGTCAGTAATGACACTGGAAACTTTGTTATGTAGTTTAACCATATTTCCAAATATAGTTTTGGTTTATTATTGCAGTGAAGCTAAAATTAAAGTCTATTGATTTTCTCTGATATCCTTCCATTATTTTATTCCCTAATAACAATGCCCATGGTGTAATGGGTGACAAGCATTAAAATAAAATTGAATTTTCAATGCAAGAACTGGTACAAATGATCACATATTATCCAGTTCATTCATTGTCGTTGATGTTAAGAGTTATTTTCACTGTATGATCAAGTTAAATTCACTTAAATAATCACAGTACAATTCTCACCTCTATAGATCTGTAAAGTGAATGTCAAGTTATAAATATTTCAAGTAAAACCAAATTCACATTTTGTTCTGTTTTATTCCAGGAACGATGGAATGTGTTACATTATTATGGGAACAGGAACAAGTGAAGGTGGTGACTCTCAGACGTGAGGCCTTAAAGCCAAAGGGCCAGCTGGTAGTCACAGTGGGGGATGTACCTAGTGCCCCGCTCTCCTCAGAAGGCAGTGAGGATGGTGACACTGGGTAGAACAGGTTAGATGATGAAGCGCCCACGTATCGACAGAGGGACGGCAATGGGTGGGATGACCCACCGCCCTGTAAATCCCAGAAGGCCGTGTCCATGGCATCGCTCGGCATCAAAGCTCAACGTGGCTAGACAGTAGGGAGCAACAAAAGGAACTGACAGAAACCAAACCTGAACTGTTTACCCGGCTGAACGACAGGTGTTGGTGAATGAACACCCAGCCTGATAGAGAAATGGTAATAATGGGCCTTATTGAGACAATATGGATTATTTAGTTGAGGTACACAGTCTCACCGAAGATGGTGTCAGCCAAGATCTCTCAGGCCAAGATTCCCTGATGTGTACAGCAGAAACTGTCCCTGCAATGTGAGGGTGGGGGTGTGAGCCGGTCCCCCCCCAGTGCACAGCTGACCAGTGCCTCCAGGCATTTACAGATATTACAGGGACACACTGGGGAGGAGACAGGCTGAATGGTCTAAAATAACCTTGGTGTCTCAGGGACCAAGGGTAATATCGAGGATCATACAGAGAGGAAGCCTGAGGTGTGTAAGGAACACGGGGGATTACCAAACCCCAAAGTGTGATGATGAAATAGGTTTGATGTGTTTAAAAGATGACATGGGACCCTATTTAACTGTAATTATAAACATGGGACTCCCAGTGGGAGATAATTCTAACCACCTTCTGAATTGGGTCATGAGAGCTGAGGCAAACGCAGAAACACAGAGGAATAGCTTCAGTACAGGGAGGGGAACCAGACCCACAATGGTACAAGGGAAGCAGGAAAGGCACATAGCCAAGGAACGTAGGCAGAGAGAGGGAGATAGATGTTCACATTGTGTGTGGCATGTGTTCACGTAGGCACATGCATAGCTTATGAATATTTATTGATGCTGTGTTTGCTGTATTAATAAATATTAATACAGGAGCAGCTATATCAGTTACCGATATGGATTTGCCCCCACCCTGTCAATTACTAAAATGAGAGCAGTTGGAGAGGGAATCGAGGAAGCTGGATAAAATAAACCGATGCAGATCACCGATATGGCAAAATATACTCAGATATGGGAGTGTGAAACTGAGGAAGGGACCATTCTGGGAGTAGCCATTTTAGAACAGTTAGGAGCAACTAGTGATGTAGAAACCCGAACTGTAATATGGGAACAACCTGGCCAGGCCCGAGACAGGAAGCAAAGGAGAGGCGACATCTCCAGGGTAGATACCTTGCAGAGAGACTGGAACAGTCAGGGAATCTGGGGAGTTATAGCTAGGACCCAAACAGCAGTGTGGGGAACTCAAACAGGAATGTGCGTTATTATCTGTGGATCCTGTAAAGATCTCACTCCCCACACACAAACAGGATCCCATTAAAGCTGGGGCTGAGGAGGCAGTCATTGTGACAGTAACAGATTGAGAGAAGCAGGGAACAGTCAGACCGACAGTATCCCAGACTAATTCACTGAATCCAGACCGCTCATCCCACCTCACTATTGATTATACCTCCCTCAGTAAATCCGCCACTAAAGAGTATCCTACAGTAGCGAACCACACCACTGTATTTAATGGATTGAAATCGCAACAGGATATAGTCTCAGCCCTTGATATTGTGAATGGGTTCTGGTCCATAATGGCAGAATAAACTGATGTTTACTATCAAAGGAAAACAGTACACCTGGATCCAGTTATCTCAGGGATCCCATAATATTCCAGTATATCCCACCGATATATGGCTGATGGAGTTAGTCTATTTAATCTTACCAACACCTCATTACCTCAGTTGGTGAGAAAGAACATATCCAAATATTAAACATAGTATTGTGTCAGTTCAGGCAGGCCGGGCTTAAAATTAACCCACAGAGAGTGCAACTGGGAAGGTAAGTAGAGGCGTACCTGGGACATCATATCAGGGAGATCAAATCAGGAAGGCAGAGGGGATAATCCCATTGGAACGAAAGGCCATGATTTTAAAACTATCCATCTGCACATCGCGAAGGGGTAAGGCAAACTTTAGATTGTTTAATTATTGGAGGCCTTTTGTGGAGGCCAGAATTGGCAGAACCATCACAAGCCCTGACAGAAGCACTGGCATTAGCCAGGGGTCAGGGAGTCAGCATATTCACAGACAGTCAGCATGCCTTTGGTATCGTTCATGACCATGTGTTGGTCTGGGCTCGGTGAGGGTACATCACCTTGTCTGGGGGCCACATAGAGCATGAGGAACAGGTCAGAGAGTTAGTGGAAACAGCTTTCCCAGTGAAGCAGCAATAATGAAGATTAGAGCTCACAGGGAAGTAGAAACCCCACACCAACGGGGCAGTGAGTATGTGGCTAAGGCAGGTAAAATACTGACTGAAACAGTGCAGACATTTGAGGAGATGGCAGTGGCAGGAGCTGCAGAAGTGAGAGAGGAAGGTTGAAAGATATTCCCAGAAACAGTCCCACAACAGGAGAAAGAGGAATAGGAAAAGGGTGGGGCAGTAATAGGACAAGACAGAGTCTGGATGATCCAGCAGTGCCACCACACTGTAAAAGACAAACATTATTAAAAACATATCATGGGTCAGCCCATATTGGGCAGGATACAATGCTCCACTACAGGGGAGGCCTGGATCAGGGAGAGATACAGCAGCTTTTTGTTGAAGGGGTGTAGTTTTGTACACACTATATGAGCCAGGGAAAGCAATCAGGATAAAATGGAGGCAGCAGCAGGGACCTAGGGACCCATGGGAACAATTACAGATTTTACATACACCCCCATCCCAATCTCAGGGAAGGAAATCCTGCTGGGTCTTAATAAACAGGTTTACGCAGTGGGTGGAAGCATTCCACTGCAGATTCTGACCAAGGGACACATGTTACAGGGAACGTAGTTAAACAGCTCTGTGGCCTGTTTGGTACTGGACAGAAACCCCATCTCCCATCCCACCCCCAGAGCTCAGGGACAGCAGAAGGAATGAAGCAGACACTGAAAGCTAGTCTGACTAAGGCCCTCCCAGAGACAGGCAGAGATGGGTTAGAGTACTCCCCACCATCCTAATTAAATTGACATCAACCCCAGCAAAGGGAACAAGGCAGTCCCCCTTTGAATTAGTGACCGGACGGACTACGCAGGTGCCACAGGGTGTGGCAGTGGGAGTGCCCGAGATGTCCAATGGCAAGGATAGCGTTAAACAATTCTTGAATGAACTGGCAAAGCAACTGCATGAGCTGAGAGGGAAGTTGCAGAGGGACAGCGAATCAGAAACTGGGAAAGGGAGCACAGAAATATCCGAGTTGACATTCCAAACCCAGGAGATCGGGTTGGGAGAAAATATTACCGGAAAGCATGAAGGAAACCCAGCTGTACTTGGCTGGGGAAGCCACAGAGTTCTCGAGAGGGAACTCTCCCACCATGCTTAAGTAAGGAGCGCTGAATAAAGGTCACCGCGCTGCTAAACTCAGGCTCCTCTTTGATACTTCTCCCAGCAACAGTTGTGCAGGGGCACGTTGCTGGCTGGAGGTCTGTGGCCAGTGTCTCTGTTCCACAAGGATCAGAACTGGGACATCTGTTGTTTGCAACATATATCAGTGATTAGCAAGAAAATGTAAACAACTGAATTAGCAAGTTTGTAGATGGTACAATTGATGAAGCTGTGAACAGTGAAGAATGTTGTCAAAGGACACAGCAAGAAAGATCAGTTAGAAGGTTATACGGAGAAAATACAGATAGATCTGATTTGGACAAATGTGTGGTGATGCATTTTGGGAGGCACATTGCAAGAGGAATGTACACACTAAACGGAAGGGCCCTGAGCAGCATTGATGTACAGAGGGATCTTCAGGTGCACGTTCACAGCTCCCTGAAAGTGGTGAAGGAGGTGGATGGCAGGCTTGCCTTCTTCTGTCAGGGGAGTGAATATAAAACTGTAATCAGGCCACCTTTGGGGTATTGTGTGCCGTTTTGATCACCACATAAGGAGGGTGTGGAGGCTTTGGAGAGGTTGAAAACAGGTTTACCAGGATGTTGTCTGGATTGGGAGAGGTTGGAACATCTTGGGTTGTTGTCACTAGAAAGTCAGTGGCTGCGGGGTGACCCAAGAGGCACAGAGTGAATAATCTGACTCTTTTTCCAAGGTGGAAACGACAAATTCTAGAGGCCATAGGTTTAAGGGGAGAGGGGGGACGTTTAAAGGAAATGAAAACCAAAACAACTGCAGATGCTGTAAACCAGAAACAAAAACATTTTTGTGAAAAGTTCAGCAGGTCTAGCAGCATCTGTGAAGAGAAATCAGCGATAACGTTTCTGAGGAAGGGTGACCAGACCCGAAACATTAACTGATTTTTCTTCACAGATGCTGCATGACCTGCTGAGCATTTCCAACAACATCTGTGCAAGTTCAAAGGGAGGTTGTATCAGGCAAGTTTCTCATGCAGAAGGTGGTCAGTGACTAGAATGTACTTGCCTGAGAGATGGTAAAAGCAGGAACAATCACAATGTTTATGAGGCATTTGGGCAGACACATAAGCAGGCATGGGTTGGCAGGGATATGGATCATATACAGGGAGATGGAATTAGTTTGGAATGGCATCATGATCTGTACAGACATAGTGGGCCGATTATCGCAGTGCTGTCCGGTTCTGTTTTCCGGGGGGTAGAATGTATGGAGTGAGAGATAATATTTTGAGTGGAATATGTCTCTTCTTCAGAATACATAGGAAGTTGATGCATTTTGAGAGAAGCAATGTAGAAAGGGAATATATATTTGATTGGAACAGACACAGGGAGCAGGACAGCAGGATGGGGGACAATGTGTACAAATCATTAAAGGAGAGAGAACATAAAGTGTTTTGAGTAAACGTATAGGATACTGGGCTTCATTAATAGAGCGAATGATAACAAACTCATGGAAAAGATGCTGACCATTGACAAAGCTCTAGTTAGGTCACAATCAATCATTGCATCCAATTCTGATCAACAGATTCCTGGTCAGAATGGGGAAGTTAAAATACCACAGAGGGGCCAGTTCCATACTTTGCTTTCTTTCAGGATGCATTGGCGACTCAAGGGTTAAACATTCTCCTGCCAAAGGACTTACTGCTGCATTGTAAGAGTACGAGGCCTGTACTCTTACAATACAGACAGAACACCTCAGTAGGGGGAGGCGGACTGTACCTTCGAAATAGAACATATTGCAGCCACACGTGGATTCCCCTGTAACCCCAGACAGAGGGATTTGTCCTTTCCAGACAAGACTGAGAGCCCTGGGCACAACCCTGTGAAACTGCCTCCCGCTCCCATTGTCTTACCTCCCCTCCATATTAGCATAGGTAACTGAATTCCCCATTTACTGAAGGAAGAACCCTTCTGCCTTAATCTCTTCCCATCAACACATAATCATGAGCAATACGATAATCAGTTTCTGTAATCCATTCACACTTTATCACAGGACGTCGCCATTCATCAAGCTTTGTAAGGTCATAATCACCTACTTTAAACTATGTAATGGCAATCGCCCATGTGACTGATATGTCTTTGTCTAATTCCTATTAAATATACTGTCTCTATGGGTAAGGCAGAGATTCATGAAGAACAGTCTCTGCAAGTAGACACTCAGCTACTTTAGAGACACTTTGAAACTCTCGCTGGCTGCACAATAATAAAGCTACTGCTGTTGTGCAGAAAACTTGTCTCGTCTGGATTTGTGGAACAAAATAAGCACCAACAATGAAGGATATGAGTGATCTTCAGAGTGTGGAGTACAGATTACTGGAGAGGTTCACGATGAAGAAAATGCAGTCACTGAATTGATTTGAAGAAATTTGTATTTTCTTTGAAGTAAACAAGTTGAATATATTTTTGATAGAGCTGTATAAGATTATAACATGTCTAGGTATAGCAGTCAAAAATATCTGTATTCGATAGGTGATCGCACAAGAATTAAGATCAGATGTAAAGTTTTGATACAGCGGGAGATGAGCAAGTGTTTCTGCTGACTGTATTGTTTGGAAATATGCAGAACATGCTGCCTATTATGGTGGTGCAAGCAGAGAAGATGAATGATTGATAAAAACAAATAGATCAGATCCGAGGGAAATAAAATTGCAGAGTTTGTGTGGACGTATGGGGAATGAGAATATGGGATTCTGCTACAGTGCGCCAGCTTGGATTTGATGGGCCTCTCTCTGTGCTATAATGCATTTTATGTGGACTTGCTTTACTTGCTCTGGTCACCGATTAAATTGTCATTGAGGTAAATCTGCTCAGTGTTCCTACTCAGTCTAACACAGGCTGTCCTTCCTCAGCAGGAGATAATGTTTTACTGCTTTATACTGGGTTCTGGGAGGGGGAGGGGTGGTGGGTGGGGTGCGTAATGGTGTGTATAACAGTCTGCCAGCACTTATCTGAAATCAAAACACTAGTGCAGCCACACTAGGGACAGACTCTGGAAATGTGGGGAATGCCAGAAGGGAATTCTTTACCCATTCCCATCTGGAAACGGGCCAAACCAGACAGTGTGAGGAGAAGCTGTACACCTGCTCTCTGTGTGTGTGTGTGTGTGGGGGGGGGGGGGGGGGGGGGAGGGGGGGGGAGGGTGAGAGGAGGGGAAGGGATTCACTCAGGCATCCATCCTGCTGAGACACCAATGAATTTACTTATAACCACAAGTTGAAGGACTTTTTTTTTCTCTTTTCACACCAAGTAATGAACAATGGTATTGCCAGTCCATAAATTTTTTGCATATACAGAACTTAGCTTTGGAAATGTTCACAGCAGTGTTGAACATGTACAGATTCACACTGGGTAGAGACTTTTATTTTCCTTTATTCATTCACAGGATGAAGGTATCGCTGGCCCGGCAGCATTTCCTGCCCATCCCTAATTGCCCAGAGGGCAGGTATGAATCAACCCCATTGCTGTTTATATTGATATTAATGAACATGAATGTCAGACTAGATTAATTATCATCAAACTCAAATCCATTTGATATTCATATATTTACAATTAGTTTTCAATTCACCAAATGTAGCTGAAGGGAGTAATCTTCAAGTGATTCTAACAGAGAAGATACCTGAATACTTGTTCAGCAAATTAAAGCCTGTTGTGTTTAGATAGTAATAATTTTAAAAAGGTGACTTGAGAATAATGGAAGAAGTTGATTGTTGAGTAACTGATAATCTTGTTTTAATCTGGAGTTAATTTAGGATTAGTTAGCAAATGGTAGGGAATCCCAGCCCCATGAAGTGCATATCCAGTTCCATGTGGGAAAACCAGGACACTTCTTGTATCAGCGACAACTACAAGAACACGGAGGTGACACTGGAAATGTCAGGAACACGAGTTAATCCATGGTTAAAGTACTACACTCACTCCTCGTCCCCACGTTGATGTGTTCTCACCAGAGAGGGTACAGAGGAGATTGATCAGAATGTTTCCATTATTGGAGAATGTCTGCTCTGAGGAAAGGTTGGATAAGTTGGGGATGTTTTCCGAGGAGGATGAGCTGAGATTTAATTGAAGTGATAAGATGCTGAGGAATCCAGATCGAGTGAATAGGAAGGAGCTATTCATAACAGAGAGGTCAGAAACTGGAGGTTTTAGATTGAAACTAATTCTCAGAAAAAGGGGAGTGGATGGTGGTGGGCAGGAACTCACTGATGGGGTGGTAGAGGCAGTAGCCAACATCACGTTAGAATAAAAGGACATGGATGTAACTGAAACCCTGGAACATGCAGGGCTATGGACTAAAGTCTGCAGAATGGGATCATTGTGATTTATTTGACATTTCTCCAGAATATTAAACTCAAGTCCAATTTGAGAATTTATGAATATCATCCGACCTGAATTCCAAACGTCAGACTAAATTTGTCAGTAAGTTCCAGCACAGATCGAGGCTACTTGGTCCATCCTGTATGTGTTGGCTGTAATAGAACGATCCAGGCCTTACAGCGTTCTGTACTCACCAATGACAGCAACAATTTCAGACTGTGTACTCTGCCCTCTATGTTGATATAATCTGTTTGTTTTTCAATGTATTTCTTTGGCAGCTGCTCAACTTGTTTCCTTGTTTCGTTCCCAGCCCTAACTCCATTCCCCGTGGCCTTGAGGGACTACCATTTCTGCTGTTTAATCTCTCCTGTCTTCCCCCGAGTGACAGGCTGTCTTTTTGTCCTTGTCTCACCCCCACCTTGCTCACAACCTGTTACATTTCTGATTGTTCCCAGACCTCTGTAACTTTCACTGCGCCCCCTGGGTCAATGGCACGAGTTTTGAATTTTCTTCCTCATGAGATAATCAGAAATCTTTCTGGTTGCAGTTTCCCCCAGATTTTATTTTGGAAAAAAAAAGAGCATTTGTGTCAGAGTCAAGTGTTTGTGAGCCTTCATCCACAATCCTGAGCACTTAGACATAATATGTGACCCTCCCACAGATGTGCAGGTTTGATGGATTGGCCGTGCTAACATGGCCTGTAGTGTGTAGGTTAGGTGGGTTGGTTTAGCCATGCTAAATGTGGGGTTATGGAGGTAGGGCCATTGCAAATTCGATGGATCGAATTAGTCTCTTTCTGCGCCTCAGGGATTCTGTGATTCTAACTAGTTGTGATTGTCGACACGTTTTCCTCATGCCAGGTTCATTCAGCTCAGGTACACACGCTGCCTTTGTGTTTCTGTTGGTTCTCACTCAATCCTTTCCTTCTGTTTTACAGCAATTTCACACTGTATGTGAGGGTGAGAATGAATTTGTAAATACAAATACTCCAACCGAAACCCGCACAGCTCAGGACCTGTTTCTGCTGCTGATGTCACTCACAGGGAACAGGAAAATAAAGGTTCAGTCATATATCTTACAAGGACACAGAGGTTACAATCACCAGGAATGGCTACACAGCTTAAACCTCTTTTCTCAAGAAATAAAGGACGCTGGAGAGACCCAAAGTAGGAAGCTTTGTGTCTGTATTTTCAGAGATTTGAGGTTGAAATCATTGGGTTTGAAGCATGTTTCATTGCCCCAGATCATCAAAGCTGCTATATAAATGTGCCTCTTTCTTTCTGTCTTTTTGTCTGAGTTAACAATCAGATGGATAGGTCAGTCAGTGTCTGTGTTTTCCCAAATCCCTGATTGAATCTGTCTCCCCCAACAAACTCAGGTGCCTCACCACACTCTGTGTCAGGCAGAAACTCTGCCGTTACAATGAGAACTGTCTTTGCTGTCACCTCTCCTCGTGCTTCCGCCTAATCCCCACTTCCCTTCATTAAATCCCAGCTGCCTCTAGCCCACCCACATGGACATGTTGAAGAGCATGACAGGAGAATCGATTGAAACCGAGAGTTCAATAGCCAGGATGAAATAGGAAGAAGGAAATAAATGGGGTTTTTGGATTCCAGGGGATACAGACTCCGGGATTAGTCCTTGTGGGCATTCCCGCAGTAATATGAGACAGCATTCCATAATGACAGTTAAACCCGGGAGGCAGGAGAGGGAGCTACTGAACATTAACAGGTTTAGTTCAAACACAGGAGGTTTGTTCAGTCAGTAACAGTGTGTTAGACATGGAGGTGAAGTGAGCAGTGAGGGGAAATGTTACCACAAGCTGCAGATGGACAACTTTCATTGGAACAGGAGGAGGCCATTCAGCCCCTCAACCCTGCTCTTCCATTCAATAGATCTTGGATAATTTGTGGCCTAACTTGCAATTTTCAAAACTCTCCAAACTCATCAATAAACTCCTCTGCAACACACAAGATGAATATTGAAAAACTAACCATCTGCAAATGCTGGGAAATCGGAAACAAAACCAGACAGTGCTGGAAATTTTCAGGAGGTCTGGCAGCATCTGTGGAGAGTGAACCTTTGGGTCCAGTGACCGGTCAGGTGACCAGCTGCAGCTGACCATTCTGCCTGTTCTGTAACACTCTCTGGAACAGGTTCGGGTGCGGGGGGGGGGGGGGGGGGGTGTGAGATTGTCAATAATAACTGAGAAAACAGGAGGACAGGCTCAATCAGAATAAAATCCATTTTGGTCTTTCACTTTTAATTCAACTGCAAACATTATTATTTCTGAAATAGGATCATAGGCCAGAAAACAACTCTTCCTGTTATTGGATCTGGGAAACTGTGTTAATTCTGACCTGGTCCAGCCGACATGTGAATCCAGACCCTGAATAATGGGGTTGACTCTGAACCATCTCCTGGGCAGTCAGAATGGATGACAAATGCTGCCCCAGCAAGTGATGCCGTGATCCCATGAACAAACAAAACAAATCCAATCGCTGTGGTTAGTTGTGAACTCGCTGGTGTTATTGGAAGGTTTATGGGGTAAAGGGAGAAGAATGGCATTCAGTGAGGTGATCCTTTGGAGAGCTGATCAGCCAATCAGCCTCCTTTTGTACAGTAACAATTCTGTGAATAATTAATTCTGAGCCCTCTAAGGAAATATCAGAGCAGGGTTTGTAAAGAGGTCAGATTGAATGAGTGTCTCGGTGAACACAAGTGAGGCACAGGTACAGAGAGGCTTTGGGATGGATTAAATTAAATTTTATACATTTGAACAGTCAGGAACATTACAGCAGTTAAAAATTGGAGTGATCAAGAGAGTGGAATTAGAGCAGCAAATAAATCTTCAACATTGATGCAGCTAAAGGGGATGCTGGGTAAAGATACTGTAGTTAGTGCTTATTTCATTCCAGGCACACCAGCCAGGGAGCACTTCCTTCCTGTATCTATCCTCTTGAGCTCTTGAAGATTTTTGTTCATTTGAAGTGTTTCATGTTTAGATAGTCCAGAGAAGACAGCTTCAAGCTCCTCAATCTCTCCTGCCAGGGCAATGCTGCTGTTAGAATTCAATTCACTGGGGCATGTTACTGGCTGCTTCATGGACTGGAACTGGCAATTGAGACTGTAAGGTTACTGTATAAAATACCTTCAATGGTATTGCCAGTCGTGAGTGGTTTTAGGAAAATGACCTTGACTTACGGGCATTGAGTGCCAGAGCACTTCCTGTTGTGGGGCATCCTGTTTAGATACAATCTATTGATAACTATTAGAACTGACTAGCACTGGCTCTGTCAAAGTGGTCAGAGCATTATGGCTGTCATTGAAGCTGGTAACAAACTTCCCATGGGGTAAAAATCGTAAATGATAGAGTAGGCACGAGGTCTGATGACACTGTTGGAGTATTGATGTTGTTGTTAATCACATTAACTTGACAGGAGTTGACTAAATTCATATTGTCTCTTTCTGAATCTCAGGATGTCTCTCTGGGCAATGAGTCTCCACAAACAGCAATGAGCCGGGGTCATTTATTTTGATTTAAATTGCTCTATAGCACTGCTGCTTCACAGCACCAGGTACAAGGTTGGAGTCCAGCCTTGGTCAACAGCCTGTGTAGAGTCTGCACATTCTCCCCAGGATAGTGTGGGTCCACTCCAGGTGCTCTGGTTTCCTCCCACAGTCCAAAGATTTGTGGGTTAGGTGGATCAGTCATGCTAAATTGTCCACAGTGTCCAGGATTGTGCAGACTTGGTGGATCAGCCATGGCAAATGCAGTGTTACAGGGGTGGAGTGCTCCAGATGGGATGCTGTTTGGATAGTTGGTGGGATTTGATGGGCCAATGCTCTCCTTCCACACTGTCGGGATTCTATTCTATGATTGTGGATAAAGTTGACACAACAGGGTGTCCTTGGAGAAGGAGCATGCAATGCATCTCAAATTTCCCAATGTCTTTAGATAGAGGTGGGTACCGCAGTGGATACAGTGCTTTATCTCCATCGCTGCCCCCTCACCCCCAACTCTACTTTGATTTGGTCTCTTCCCACTTTGTCATTTGTAATGGTTTGCTTTGCCTGTAAGGGGCGTTGTTTATAAATATTCAATTGGTTACATGGGTGGTTTACTGCTGGTGATTATATGGGAACCAAAATGGTGTAATGGAGGGTGTTGATGTTGATGGTGGGAAGGTTGCTCAGCTGTGTGAGATAACACGTCCGGGTCAGAGAAATGGGGAATAAAGAACACTTCACAGCTCACATAACCAGAACTGAAAAGCAGTTAAATCAAACCAAAGGTTCAGACAGGGAGGGAGTATTTCCCTGGAGCTTGAGTAACTGGAAAGTGATGGTGTCCAGGAATAGACAGGATTTGTTTTACAGGGCGTTGAAATTTTAAAAACTGTTACATTCAGATAGTTTCATTTCTTTTCTTTTAGTTTTATTTATTGTGGAATAAATAGCTACAATATTTTAAAAGCAAATTTACAAACCTTGTGTTAAAGATAAATGTTAAATAAAATCCATCAAACCATCCCTCACTGAAAACTGTTGTGAAAGTGCAATCTCCTGGAGAATCCCTGCCCACTCCTTCCTTCCCGGGCTCCATGGCTATATACATACCTGGGAGATAGCAGCAGGAGGAGACCATTCAGCCTTTCAATCCTGCTCCACCTTTCGATGGGAAACAGCAGACCATCCAGCTCAGTCTCCTGTTCCTGCTGTGTTCCAATCCCCTTTCATGACTTTACCTCGAAGAACTATATCTAAGTCCTCCTTTGGTTTCACTGCCTTTTGTTCCAGTGACGTTGCTGTGTTACTGTGTGGGTGTAGGCAGGGGTAATGTGATGGTGCTGCCTCCTGGAGGATGCACTCAGCATCCCTCATCATCCTGCAGTAACATCAACTGGGGTTCAGCAACTAGAGATAGAAACCATTTCCAGGATATGGGCATCACTGGCTCAGCCAGCATTTATTCCCCATCTCTAGTTACCCTTGAGAAGATGGTAGTGAGCTGCTGTCTTGAACCATTCACAGTCCATTTGGCGCAGAGAGACAGACAATGCTGGGAAGGAGAGTGTTGCTGGATTTTGGCCAAGTTATTCTCTATCTTTGGTTCTTCAAATGCTGGTTAACTTAATCACAATCTGCACATGAGTTTGAGATTTCAGGCTGTGAATCTTCACCATTGAGCACCCTGAATAAACAAATATGTACAGATTAGAAATTCAGAGCAGACAATTCTAGTTTCTCTATAATATCTTTTTTCCCCTTTCTTCCGCAAAAGCTGTAACCCTCCAGCCCACTTACTCTCTCCCACCATTCTGCCTCTGCTGTCCCTAATGTACACCCTCCCCATTCTCATGGAGTTACTGATAAACAGATCCATGCCACCACTTCCCGTCCCTGGTTAGACTCTGCACCCTTTCTGGGTTCACTTCCTTTCCCTTCAGTTGCTGCAAGTCAATAATGTAACAGCAGAATGAAACAAAAGGAAACAGAAAGGGAGGTGGCAGATCCTGGACAGAAGAGGAACCTTCAGTCTGGGAGAATGGGTCAGATCCTTCTTTGTTTCCCATTGGTCGATTCCCAGCATTATGACAAGTTGGGGATGGAACTTGGGCCCATTTGGGTGTGGTGACACTTTGAACCCCCAACCTGTCAATACTACAAGAGGATTTCTTCCTCCTCCAGCCAATCACAGTGTCAAATGCTTTCCGCTAATTACCCCAAAGCACATGCTCCAAAATCCGCCCATATTCTGTACGTGCAGTTCTGGGCTTCCCCTCACACGCGTAGTCCCTGCCTCAGGGATTGTGGGAGTTGTAGCCCCCATGAAGCCACTGGAGACATGTTTCTGGATTGTGAATGAAAGGTGTGGGCTGGAGGTTGGATCCCCATTCAGACACACAGGACACACGGGCTGTCACTGGATTTTATTGAGACATCCGCTTCCACAACCTGATTTCTGACGTAAGGAACACAGATTGCGGGGTGGGGTGGTTAATAAGGGGTAGCAGATTTTAAGCAGATGTAGCTGAGTGGTTAGCACTGCTGCCTCACAGCGTCAGGGACCCGGGTTTTATTTCAGCCAGATGCGACTGTCTGGAGTTTACACATTCTCACCATGTCTGTGTGGGTTTCCTAGGGTGCTCGAGCTTCCTCCCACAGTCCAAAGATGTGCAGGTTAGGTGGATTGCCTATGCTAAATTGCCCACAGTGTCCATGTATGTGCCAGTTAGGCCATTAGCCATGGGAAATGCAGGGTTACAGGGACAGGGTGGGTCTGAATGGGATGCTCATCATAGGCTGGTGTGGATTTGCTGGATGAATAACCTGTTTCTGCACTGTAGGGACTCTATTCTATTCTCATGAAGAAGAATGTACCTATCTCAATGTATTGTGAATCTGTGGAATTCCCTATTCAAAATACGGTGGATACCAGGACAATGAGCAGATTTAATGAAGAGATACAGATGTTGAATTTGTAATGAGATGAAGGGTGAGAGAGCAGGTGGGAAAATCCAGCTGGGACCGAGGTGAGCTCAATCATCACCGTATTAAATGGTGGGGCTGGTTCGAAGGGCTGCATTGCCTCTCCTGTGCCCAGTGCTCATCTTCTTACGGTAATAACTGGAAAGCTGAATCCAAAACTCACCACCTTCACCAAAGGAGATTTTGGAAAAAGCAGGATAGTCAGGTGGATTAGCGTTCCAAACCTAGATAGTGAGGAAGCAAGTGGGAGATAATGATTTTGCAATTTTAAACTCAGGGGAGACAGTGATTTATGGTTTTTAGACTGTGTAGTACATTCACACCGTCCAGAATACTCTGTTGTGAATATCTATCCTATACTTTACTACATATCTAAGGTCTTTGACAATGAAACGCAAAGTACCCAGGAAACTTCGCCTCACCTCGTAATCTGATAAAAGACTTCTGATAAATCTGGTTGAACTTAGAACACAGCTGGAAAGCTGGAAGATTAGATCCGATCCCAAGATCCTGTGCTTAAACAAAGGAGACTACAATAGGGTGAGACAGGAGCTGGCTAATGTAGACTGGAAGCAAAGACTTTAGGGTGGGAAAGTTGACGGACAGTGGGGGAATACCAAAGCAATTTTTCGAAGTGCTCAGAAAAAGTATAATCTGCCATGAGTGGCTCAGGAAATAAGGGAGTCTATCAAATTGAAATAGAAGGCAAACAAATTGGCAACGACCACGAAGAAACTAGGAGAAGAGAAAAAAACTTTAACAATCAACAGAAAGCTAGATGGGATTGGGGGAGAAAAGTGATGAGTAGCTATCCTCAGGGCCAGAATAGCAGTTTACACTGCTAGAGGGGAACCTATTGTGTGGGGAACATATGGCCTCTGTAATTGTAACTGTGACCATAGAGATAATCCTGATCAAGTTAAAAATCACAGCACACTCCAAAAGCTTGTACTTCCAAATAAACCTGTTGGATTATAACCTGGTGATGTGTGATTTATAACTTTGTCTACCCCATCCCAACACCGGCTCCTCCATATCAGAATCCTGATAGGCAACCCCACTGAAACTGAAGCGCCTGTCAGATACTTGAGGGAGCCACAGGGGTGTGGGGGGAGGGGTTTATGTTTTAACCACAAATGCTAAACTGAACTAGACTTTCTAACTGACCGTTGCCATGGAGAAAATACTGAGAGACAGTCTCTATTCAAAGTCCCAAACCACAAAGGTATAAGAATGGGAGACGTACACCGGACAGATGGGGAGTTACCTGATGCGGCCTGGAGGTGTTTTGCATGTACACTATCCAAGTAACTGCCATGTCTCATCAATAAAAACTCAAAGAAGACCTCGCAGGGTTCTGTACCTAGTTATTGCTATCCAGCAGGGTTCAGGAATATGAGTACACAGCAGTCAGTCTTCACAGTGGAGGATATGAAGAACATGCCAGTAATTGATAAGGAGACTGAGGAAGGGGAGGACCTAGAAATAACCATTATCATGAAAGTGTTACAGCTGGGCAAGCTAATGGAGCTAAATGTACACAAGTCTCATTACCCTGATGGAATACATCCCAGGATACCAACAGTGTTAGTGGGAGAAATAGCATCCTGCAGCAGAGACAGGCCCTTTGGCCCAAACTGGCCCATGCTGACCAGAATGTCCATCCACACTAACCCCATTTCCCTGCACTTGGCTCATCTGCTTCTGACCCTTTCCTATCCATGTATTTGTCCAAATGTCTTTTACCTGTTGTGAATGTACCCACCTCAACCACTTCCACTGGCAGCTCATTCCATATACATACCACCCTCTGTGTAAAACAGTTGCCCCTCAGCTTCCCTTTTATTCTTTCCCCTCTAACCTTCAACTGATGCCCTCCAGTCCTTGATTCCCTGGGAAAAAACACAGTGCATTCACCTCATCCATGCCCCTCATGCTCTTATCCACTTCTAGAACAGTCCCCCTTCAGTTTCCTCTGCTCTAAACAAAAAAATCCTAGCTTGTCCAACCTCTCCCTATAACTCAAACCCCTGACAACATCCTTGTAAATTGTTCTGCACTTTTTACACTTTAATAACTGAAACCTACACTGCATTCAGCACATTTCCAGTGTTTCCCCACGGCGCTGAAACCGACGTGAGAATGCCAATGGATTACAATCCTTTTCAACAATCCCATTTTCATAGTATTTCCCATGGTGCAGGTATCCTTGTGTCTTTCTGGTTGTATGGTTAATTAAAGACTTGTCCTTCTGCAAAGCAAAGCTGTGGCTTAATTGTTCCTGGGAAACATGCCATGATTTTTCAGATTTTCAAAAATAAAATGAAGTCACTCTCCCCAGTCACCACGCTAACATGGACTTGGCTGTGTCTCAGTATTTTTCCAGTCACATTGAGATTTGGAATATTTGCCCACGGACAGAATACACACCTTTCCTTCCACATGAAAAGGCCAATGAATATCCAGACCGGCACGGATCAAGTAACTATCAGATCTGAACATGAAGTTCAATTTGAATTTCTCATCTGCAAATCCACCCTTTCAGTATCCTACACCTGAGAAAACAACTCACCACATTAATACAGGATGGATCTTTATAAGACAATTATAGTATTAAATTGTAGTTTCATGTTTCCCAAAGTTTTAACTCTCAGTCTAACAATTTCTTTCTTCTGTGAACTGAAATCCACACCAACCTCCTCACTCCTTCCCTCCACACCCAGTTCTCACACACTCTCTCCTCTCTTTGAATTCAGTTTCCTAGCTCTTGTCTGCGGACTAAGAAACAAATCAATGAGTCTGGCTCTGAGTCCGGGGGGGGGGGGGGTGGGTAGGCGGGGGTGTTGTTCGGAAACCCTCGGACGACAACCATCCTGCATACCCTGCATACACCTGTTTCCTGCACACTCTGGCCAAAACCCGTCTTACTAAAATGAACCGAATTAGAGCTCTAATTGCAGGCCCATCCTTGTCCCTTTCCATAAAAACCCTGAATCTTCACAAAAGAGTTCTGATAACTTTCTACAAAATGCTGCCCCACTGATAGCCTGATCACATGGCAGGGGGGCCAGGAAAGGGGCCATTCCCCTGGGTCCTGCTCCCAGAGGGAGGAAGCTGCCAATGACAGATTAATCCGTCACACCCACAGCCTCCCTCGCTGGCACTGACCCGTACTGTGCATACTCCCACAATTGGCCAGCACTGTGCCCGTGCACTGGCCTCCTCTCCTACAGCACGTGCTCCCGATCATACAGGAGTCCGGGTGAATGCCTCCAGTATGGAAACTGGCCCTTCGGCCAAACAAGTCCATACCGACCCTCCACACAGTAACTTATACAGACCCATTCCCCTACCCTAAATTTACCCCTGACTAATGTAACTAATACGAGGGGCAATTTAGAATGGCCAATTCACCTGTCCTGCCCATCTTTGGATTGGGGGAGGAAACTGGAGCACCCGGAGGAAACCCGCTCAGACATGGGGAGAATGCATAAACTCTGGGTTTGGCCGGAATCAAAACCGGGTACCTGGTGCTGTGAGGCAGCAATGCTAACCACTGAGTCGTCTCCATAGATGGGAAGGGGTGGGGCTGGAGAACTGGGGTAATGAGATTGTAAACAATGAATGAATGTGGAGGACACTTGGGGATGGACAGGATCAGTGCAGCAGCAGGAGGGGATCCTGGACAAACTGAGCAATGGGAGAGTCTGACAGGAGAGAAACTACAGGAAGGTTCTGTTTGGAGGCTGAGGCAGGGACAGCTGGGAGACAGTATGGCCTGGTGGCTTGGGCAGGTTTTCTGATCATCCTCTTCAAAGATGCTGTTCCTCAACTCTGAGCTCAATCCTCCTGGTCTAGAGGTAAGGACACTGCCACCATTTCCTCGTGGGCAAAACCTGTGTTGGCGATATTAACAAGACTCAACACACAGTCACTAACAAAATACTGGCGTACTTGAACTTCATCCCGAATATTAACACCTATAACTGGGCAACGCAGACCCCGATGTACAGAGTTAAATCCTGGATATTAATAACAGCTTTGTGCATGGGAAATCATGTCTCATAAATCTGACTCAGTTTTTTTGAACAAGGAACAAAGAAGATTGCTGAGGTCAGAGCATGGACTTCAGTATGGCGTTTGACAAGGTTCCTCACGGGAGACTGGTCAGCAAGGTTAGATCGTATGGAGGACAGAACTGGCCCGAAGGTAGAAGGCAGAGGGTGCTTTACAGGCTGGAGGCCTGTGACCAGTGGAGTGTCACAAGGATCGGTGCTGGATCCACTATGTTTTATCATTTATATCCATGATTTGGATGTGAACATAAGAGGTATTGTAAATAAGTTTGCGGATGACAGCAAAATGGGAGGTGTGGTCGACAGGGAAAAAGATTACCTCAGAGTACAAGAGGATCTGGATCAGCTGGGTGATGGGCTGAGGGGTTCAGTTTAGAAAATTGCGAGCTGCTGCATTTTGGAAAAACAAACTTTAGCAGGACTTACAGTTAATAGTAAGTTCCTGGAGAGTGCTGCTCAACAAAGAGTCCTTGGAGCGCAGGTTCATAGTTCCTTGAAAGTAGAGTAGCAAGTAGATAGATTAGTGATGGTGGCAGTTGGTCTGCTTGCCTTTATTGGTCAGAGCATTGAGTACAGGGGTTGGGAGGTCATATTGCGGCTGTACAGGACATTGATTCAGCAACTTTTGTAATATTCCTTGCAGTTCTGGTCTCCTTCCGATCAGATGGATGTTCTCAAACTTGAAAGGGGTCAGAAAAGAATTATAGGATGCTGCCAGGGCTGGATAGGCTGTTTTCCCTGGAGCATCAGAGGCTGAACGGTGAGCGGAAAGAGACTATTAAAATCAGGCCGGGCATAGATAGGGTAAATAGAGAAGATATTTTCCCTGCGGTGGGGGGAATACAGAACTCGGGACTGGGAGGGGGTGGGTGGAGGGAGAGAGAGGGTGGGTGGATCGAGTGTGGTGGGACAGAAATGGTTGAGGATAGAAAGTGAGATTAGAGAGGAGGGGAACAGAGGGGGTGACTGACGGTTGGGGGGGGACCGACAGAGAGGGTGAACGGACCGAGGGGGGTGCAACCGACGTGGGGGGGGGGGAAGATGGGTGTGCGACTGACGGGGGAGCGACTGACAGAGAGGGGGAAAGACTGAGGGCGCAACAGACCGACAGATAGGGGGACAGAACGATTGGGGGGGGGGCGACAGGGGTGGTGGTGACCAACAAAGGGCTGACTGATAGAGAGGGGGGAGCAGACAGAGTGGGAGGAGACAGGGGAATAGAGAGGGGGGAAGATGGAGAGTTATTTTATAGATCTACAACTCAACCCTGTTCCTGTTTTCTCCTCCTCAGCTTAATTCTGTCTGAATGTCACAGAACAACTGCATAGTTTCTGGAAAGTGAGTTTCAGGGAGATCAGGTGCTGAGCGTGGCATTTGGAACATGCTGATCAATAAATGGACTCTAGTTCGATTCCATTGTCTGTGTGGTGTTTGCACATTCTCCCTGTGTCTCTGCGTGGGCTGCCTCTGGGTGCTCTTAATTCCCACCCACAAATCCAAAATCATGCAGGTTAGCTGGATTAGCTTTAGGGAATGGTAGGTTAGGGTGGAATGCTGTTCCGATGGTTGGTATGGTCTCTTGGGCCAAAAGACCTGCTTCCACACTGTAGGGATTCTGTCACTGAGTATAGGGGTTAGGAGGTCACGTTGTGGCTGAGTAGGGCATTGGTGAGGCCAGTGTTAGAATACTGCATTCAATTGTAGTCTCCCTGATTTCAGAAAGATGTTACCAGAATAGGACTCAACCTCTTAATAGCAGGTTCTTGCAGTGTGGGTTGATAGTTCCTTGGAAGTGTGGTTGAGGTAGACAGGTCAGTGAAGGTGGTGTTTGGTATGCTAGCTGTTATTGGGCAGTGCATTGAGTATAGGAGTTGGGAGATCAGGTTTCGGTTGCACAGTTTATTGGCTTGGCCACTTTTGAAATGCCCAGACTGCTTTCAATTCCAGTTTCCCTGCTAGAGGAAAGATGTTGGGAAATTTGCAAGAGTTCAGAAAAGTTTTACGAGGGTGTTACCAGTATTGGAACATTTGAATCATAGGGAGAGGCTGAATAGGCTGAGGCTATTTCCCTGCAGCACTGGACACTTTAGGTGGCTTTATCGAACTTTATAAAATTATGAGGAGCAATGATAGGGTGACTAGTCATGGTTTCTTTTTTTCCCCCAGAGTAGGGGAGTCCAAACGAATAATGTGATTTTTTTTCCCAAAGGTGGAAATAACAAATTCTAGAGGAGAGGGTGAAAGTTTAAAGGATATGAAAACCGAAACAACTGCAGATGCTGTAAACCAGGAAGAGAATCAGAAGTTTCTGGAAAAGCTCAGCAGGTCTAGCAGCATCTGTGAAAAGAAATTAGAGTTAATGTATGTGAGGAAGGGTGACCAGACCAGACCAGACACTTTAACTGATTTGTCTTCCCAGATGCTGCACGACCTGCTCAGCGTTTCCAACAAATCTGTGCAAGTTTAAAGGGAGTTGTGTCAGACAAGTGTCTTGTACAGAAGTTGATAAGTGACTAGAATGTATTCTCCTGGGAGATGGGGAAGGCAGAAACAATCACAATTTAACAGGCATTCGGACAGACACATAAGCAGGCATAGGTTATCAGGGATATGGATCATGTACAGGCAGATGGAATTAGTTTAGAATGGCATCATGACCTGCACAGACACGGTGGGCTGATTATTCTGGTGCTGTAACTGTTATGTTTTCCAGGGGGTAGAATGTTTTTTGAAGTAACAAAAATGATTGATGAGAGCAGACTGGTCGACATGATCAACGTGGACTTTAGTAAGGCATTCGGCAAGCTTTCTCATGGGAGACTGGTTAGCAAGGTTAGATCGCATGGAATAAAGCAGAAACCAGCTATCTGAGTACAGAACTGGCTCAAAGGTAGAAGACAGAGTGGTGGTGGAGGGATGTTTTTCAGACTGGAGGCCTGTGGAGTGTCACAGGGACTGGTGTGTATCCACTATTTTTCATCATTTATATCAATGATTTGGATGTAAACATAGGAGGTATTAGTAATTTTGCAGATGACGCCAAAATTGGAGGTTTAGTGGACAGTGAAAAAGATGACCAAGGCTGTAATGTTTCCTGCAGGTGTCACCATTTCAGATGCTGCCCGACCTGCTGGGGATCTCCAGCACTTCTTGGGTTTGTTGCAGATTCCCACCATTTTGCTGAAGCACTGGAGACAGAGAGCTGTACAGCTCCAGATTTTGTTGACTCTGATTCCTGGGATGGCAGGACTGATGGATGAAGAGGGACTCAATCCTCGTTTAATCCTCCTTTCCTTTGGTTTTCGGAGCCGCTGACGACATCACTAATATTCTACCTCCCACTCTCTGTCCTGAATCTGACCCATCTAACCTGACACTTTAGCTCCCACCCCCCTGCCAGACTAGTTAATACCTCACCAATGGAACTGGCAATAGCGCCCCCCCCCCCCCAGGAGATTTGACCCAGC
This sequence comes from Hemiscyllium ocellatum, assembly GCF_020745735.1. Taxonomy (NCBI): domain Eukaryota; kingdom Metazoa; phylum Chordata; class Chondrichthyes; order Orectolobiformes; family Hemiscylliidae; genus Hemiscyllium; species Hemiscyllium ocellatum. The sequence continues at coordinate 32,879 of NW_026867946.1, forward strand.
TCTGCCCAGGGGTAACCGGTCAGGCTGGTACAGTTCCCACCTAACCCAGAAACGCTCCCAATGCCTGAAGAATCTAAACCCTTCCATGGTACACCATTTCTCCAGCCACATATCCGGCTGATCTACCCTCTTATTCCTGCTCTCACTAGCACATGGCACTGGGAGCAAGTCTGACATCATTTCATTTCAGGAGCTGCATTATAATGTGTCCCTGCTCTCCCAATATCCAGCTTTCAAACACTCATCCCTTTGTTTCATGCTGTCGTTGGTATTGATGTGTTCTCCAACCACGGGCTGTTTACCCTCCAGCTCCAGAATGTCCTGTAGCTGCACCATGATATCGCGGATCCTATCACCAGGGAGATAACATACCATCCTGGATTCATGGCTGTGGCCATAGAAGTGCCTGTCTGTATCACTGACTATTGAATCCCCTGTCACTATCTTTCTTCCCGTTCTGGGCAGCAGAGCTATCTACGGTGTCATGAACCTGGCTGTTGCTGATTGCCTCTGAGACCAACACATACGCACACACCCACACGAATCCCAAGCGGTATACAGTATCTGTTTGGGAAGGGAATAACCACTGGGAACTCCTGCACTTCCTTCCTGAGCCTTTTACTTGATCTGATGGTCCCCCATTCCCTTTCTGCCTGTGTAACCCTCACCTGCAGTGTGACTAACTCACTGAACATGCTGTCCATAACATTCTCAGTATTGCAGATGCTCCACAGTGAGTCCACTCACAGCTCCAGGTCTGAAAAGCAGTTTCCCAGTAGCTGCTGATGGGCACATTTCCTGCACACACAGCCTGTCAGGGACACTGGAAACATCCCTAATTTTCCCACATTGTACAAGAGGAGCACACCATGGGTCTGAGGTCTCCTGTCACACAGGCTCTCTAGATTCAGCTAGTTACTCCCATTTAGAGAATTTAAATGAGCGAGCAATCTTCCTACCCTTCAAACATTGTAATCAAAATCCCGTATTCTTTACTTATGTTGATACGTTATACCTTAAAAACCGTTACAAAATTTCCACAGGTATCGCTTACAAACTGGCTGTTACCTTTGGGACCATGTGAATTTCTGAATGGGCTGAAACAAAACAGAGTTTCAGCTTCACATTCTCTCTGTCCCACCTCGCTCTGTTTACACCCAACTCCAAAATACTCATTGAGCCAAGCAGCCCTCTCAGTGCAGCCCTGTCATTTTCATTGTCTGCTCACACCTACACTGCCCTCAGCCTCCTGTACTGTTCCAATACATCTCAATGGGAGCTCAGGAAAAGCATCTCATCTTTCAATTCAATCCTTTGTAGCCCCAGAGTCAACATGGACCTCAGCAGTTTCTGGGTGAACAGACAGTTGTTAGAATCTGGAACATTCCACCTAAAACGGTACTGGAATTTGTGTTTATAAGGAGCTGCAGGGAATTGAAAATAAGGAGTTTACAGGTTAGCATCATGAAGTGGGTGATTGGGACTAAATCTGACAGTCCCTACAAAGAGACGAAGTGCAATCTGGACAAATCTATGCTCCCCCTCAGACCAAAACAGACTCTGAGCTTCCAGTTGCCTGCCACTTTAACACACGAGCCTGTTCCCTGGCCAACATCTGTCTCATTCTTAATGCAGTGTTCCAGGGAAGCTTGATGCAGAACACTCCAGAACATACCAAATGGCCCTGTATTTCAAGGACAGCAATTTCCCCTCCCATGTGGTCAACAATACCCTTCAGTGTATCTCCACCACTTCCTGCACCTCTGCTCTTGAACCCCACCCCTCCAACCGCAGCAAGGATAGAACCCCCAAGTCCTCGCATTTCAGTCAGATACAACACATCATCCTCTGCCATTTCCACCACCGACAATCAAACCCCACCAACAGAGATATCTTTCCCTCCACACCCCTTTCAGCATTCCTCAGAGACCATTCCCTGTGACTTCCGCATTAGATCCATGCTCCCCACCAACCCATCCTCCACTCCCAACACCTTTGCCTGCCATTGCAAGAGGTGTAAATCCTGTGCCCACGCCTTCCCCTCACCTCCATCCAAGACACCAGAGGTCCCTTCCACATCCAGCAGAGATTTTCCTGTACATTGAATAACCTCATCTATTGTGTTCATTGCTCTCTACAATGGGGAGACAGGACGCCAACTTGCAGAATGTTTCAGGGAACCTTTCTGGGAGACGTGCACCAATCAACCCCACTGTCCTGTGGTCAACCATTTCTACAATCCACCCTCTCACTCTGCCAAGGACATGCATGTCCTGGGCCACCTCCACCACAAAATCCTAGCTACATGACTCCTGGAGCAAGAATACCTCATCTTCTACCTTGGGACCCTTTAAGTACAGAATCAATGTTTCATCATTTCCCCTCCCCCCACCATATCCCAGATCCAGCCCTCCAACTCAGCACCACCCTCTTGAACAGTCCCACCTGTCCATCTTCCTTCTTAATTACCCACTCCACCCTCTCACCATTACCCTCCACCAGCATCTTCCTATCGCCTTCCCAACTACCTTCTCGCCAGCCCCACACACACATCCTATTATCTGTCAACCCTCTTCCCCACTCAGAATCCTGCTGAAGGGCTCAGGCCCAATATGTCAATTCTCCTGCTCCTTGGATACTGTCTGACCGGCTGTACTTCTCCTGCGCCAAACTTTAACGTAAGCTGGAAGAACAAACCTCATTTTGTACTTGGGGGACCCTTCAGGCCTCTGACCTTAAAACGGAATTCATTAATTTTAGGTCCTAAGTCTCCCACGTCCTTGCGCCCTAGTGGCCCACCCCACACACCAGGCCTTGTTATTACATAGCCTGCCATTACACATTACCTATGGTTAGTCACTAACAGTCTCCATTAACATCTATTCACCCTCCACCAGCCAGATCATTATTCATTCCTTTGTCCAATTGCTGCTATATCTCTTTTTGGACTATATCACCACCTATCATTTACTCCTTAACCCCTACCTTCTGCATATAAACTGACATTTTTTCTCAGTGACATCAGTTCTGAGGAAGGGTCAGCGGATCCAAAATGTTAACTCTGATTTCTCTTCACAGATGCTGCCAGACCTGCTGAGCTTTTCCAGTACCTTCTGGTTGTTGTTTCTGATTTAAGCATCCACAGTTCTTTTGGTTTTCATTTACTGGGAGTTTCTAATTCAGGTCTAGCAGCCTACATCATGAGTTGAGAAACCCTCCCAGTCCACACTAACTCCATTTCTCTCCCACTCCCTTCACACTCACTGGGTCTCTTCCCAACCCCTGCCCAGTGACACTGCACGTGCACAGCTCATGGTCACATGCTGGCCTGTTGGCAACACCCCTCATTCACTCCCATTGGCTGGAGGATTACATCTAGTCTCCTATTGTTCTGAAGCTGCCGTCAATCAGCCAGGCCCCATTGTGACATGAGTGGTGGGATCCTCCCAGGAGTGTGGGAGGCTGAGGGGTAACCTCATAGAGAGGTTTATAAAATCATGGGAGGCATTGATGAGATAAATAGACAAGGTCTTTTCCCTGGGGTGGGGGAGTCCAGAACTAGAGAGCATAGGTTTAAGGTGAGAGGGGAAAGATATAAAAGGGACCCAAGAGACTACTTTTTTCATGTAGAGGTGGTGTGTGTATGGAAGCTACGGTCAGGGGAAGTGGTGGCAGCTAGTACAGTTACACCATTTGAAAGGCATCTGGATGTGTATGAATAGGAAGGGTGTAGAGGCATATGAGCCAACTGCTGCCATATCGTACTAGATTAGGATAGGATATCTGGTCGGCACGGACGAGTTCGACTGAAGGGTCTGTTTCCGTGCTGTATATGTCTGTGGCTCTGCCCTGGGATGAGCTTCATCATTCACAGTGAATGGGGCAGTATCACAGAGCACAGGGGTTGGGGGCTATTCAGCCCATTGCGGCTATACTCTCTCCCTCTGGACATGCTGCCAATCTGCCCTTCCTCCCCTCCCATTTACCCGTAGCACTCCAAATTTATCCTCAAATAGTTAAATTCCGAGATGTACAGCACAGAAACAGACCATTCAATCCAACTCATCCATGCCACCCATTTATCCCAAATTAATCTTGTCCCATTTGCCAGCACTTTGCCCATATCCTTCTAAACTTTTCTTAATCACGTACCCAGTCAGATGCCTTTCAAATGTTGTAATTGTACCAGCCTCCACACTTCCTCTGGCAGCTCATTCCATATTCAGCTTGAAAACATTGCCCCTAAGATCCCTTTAAAATCTCTTGCCTCACACCTTGGGCTTGTGCCCTCTAGTTTTGTACTCACTTAACCTTGGGAAAAGACCCTGGTTGTTCACCCTATCCATGTCCTTCACGATTTTATGTACCTCGAAGGTCATCTCTCAGCATCCAATGATGCAGGGAAAACAGCCCCAGCCTATTCAGCCTCTCCCTATAGCTCAAATCCTCAACCCTGGCAACACTTTTGCACATCTTTTCAGAATCCTTTCATGTTCTGTAATATCACTCCTACAGCAGGGAGACCAGGACTGAAAGCAGAATTCCAGATGTGGCTGAATCAATGTCCTGTAGAGCTGCAAAACAATGTCCCAACTCCAATACTCAATGCACTGACCAAGTACACCAAACGCCTCCTTCACTACCCTGCCTATCCATGATTCCACTTTCAAAGAACTATCAACCTGCACGACAAGGTCTCTTTGTTCAACAACACTCCCCAGGACCTTCCCATTAAATGTATAAGTCCTGCCCTGATTTGTTTTTTCAAAATGCAGCACCTCACATTTATCTGAATTCACTCCACCTGCCACTCCCCAGCCCATTTGATTGAAGTCCCATTGTACTCTGAGGTAACCTTCTTCCCGATCCACTTCCTCCAGATCCAATTTGGTGTCTATGTAAAGTCACGAACCATAGGAATCATTGATATAAATGATGAAAAGCAGTGAACCCTGCACCGATCCTTACACCATATTGCTCATCACAGGCTTCCAGTCCGAAAGGCAACCCTTCACCACTATCCTCTGTCTCCAACCTTACAGCCAATTTTATATCCAAATAGCTAGTTCTTCCACCTTGAATGTCTTTCTGAAGTCCAAGTTAGTGATTTCCATACACAAAGCCATGCTGACTGTCCCTAATCATTTCTTACCTTTCCAATTACATCTAAATCCTATCCCTGAGAAGCCCTTCCAACAACTTGCCTGACTCCAGGCTCACCAGTGTATTGTTCCCTGACTTTTCCTCATCACCTTTCTCAAATAATGGCGCCAGTCTTCCAGCACCTCGGTGATACAAATATCTCAGCGAGGGACCCAACTATCACTTCCCTAGCTTCCCACAAAGTTCTGGGATTCACCTGATCATGTATCAGGGATTTATCAATCTTGATGCATTATACAAGTTCCAGTGCCTCATAACTTATATGGACACTTGTCAAGTTATCCCTATTTATTTCTCCAAACTCTCACTTCCATATCCTCCTTCAGTAAAAGCGGACATGAAATACGCAGATAGTATCTCTCCTGCCTCCTGCAGATCCATAGACAATTTTGTTGATCTTTGAGGGTCCCTATTCTCTGCCTGGTTACTCTTTTGTCCTTAGTGTATTTCTAGAATCTCTTTGGATTTTCCCCAAACCCATTTCACAAAGCTCTCTCGTCCCCTTTTTGCCCTCTTAGTTTCCCTCGAGTATACTCCTACTGCCCCTATATACCTCTAGGTATTCACACAAACCCAGCTGTCTGGACTTGCCATATCCCTCCTTCATTTTCTTGACCAGAGCCACAATTCCTCTTGACAGCAGCATTCCTTACACCTCCCAGCCTCGGCCTTAACAGGAACATACTGTCTATATACTCATTGTCGCAGGCCTATGGAGGCAATGGCAGATGAAGACAGAGAAACAATCAATCATTCTCAGTAAAGAGGCAGTGCTGGGAAAGATACCAGCCGAAAGGTAGATGGGTCTCCTGGCCGTGATGGCATGCATCCCCGGGGACTGTAAGGAATGGCAGTGGGTAAATAGCAAATACACTCGTGATAATTCACTAAAATTTGCTGACTCTGGGACGGTTCTAACAGATTGGAAAGCTGCAAATGTGATGCCAATATTTTAAAATGGACGTGTCAGCATAACTTCTGTAGTGGGGAAAATGTCTGATCTCTCAAGAAAGAAATAGTGAGCTATGTGGATAGAAATTGTCTCATCGAGCAGACACAGCATGGATTCATGAAAAGTGGACGACACTAAGATGAGTGGTAGAGCAATGTGTGCAGAGGCCACTGTCAGTCTGCACAGGGATACAGAGAGGTTAATTGAGTGGTTAAGGGTCTGGCAGATGGAGGACAATGTTGGGATATGTGAGGTCATCCATTTTGGTCGGACTAACAGCAAACTGGATGATGAAATGGTGAAAACATGCAGCAGGCTGCTGTACAGAGGGAGCTGGGTGTCCTTGTGCATGAATCACAGGAAGTTGGTTTGCAGGTACAGCAGGTAATTAAGGCAGTGAAGGGAATATTGTCCTTCATTGCTAGAGGGATGGTTATGCTGCAGCTGTACAGGGGGCTGGGGAGGCCACACCTGGAGTACTGTGTACAGGTTTTCGTCCCCTACTTCAGGAAGGATGTAATGGCGCTGGAGGGGGTGCAGAGCAGGGTCACTAGTTTGAGTCTGGAGTTGAAAGGGTTGCCTTCTGAGCAGAGATTGCCAAAACTGGCATGATCCTCATTGGAATTTAGAATAATGGGAGATTGTATAGGAAAAATATAAAATTATGAAAGGAGTAGATAAGATAGAAGCAGGGAGGTCATTTCCACTGTGGACTGGACAAACTATGGTGCATAGCGACAAAATAAGGGGGTATCAGATTTAGGACTGAGTTCAGGAGAAACTTCTTCAGCTAAAGGGTTGTGAATCTGTGGAATTCCCAGCTGATTGAAACAGTTGAGACTTTCATCTTGAATGTCTTTAGGTCAAAATGTAGATTTACGAACAGGAAAGGAATTAAAGGTTATGGGAGAGAGCAGTAAAGTGGAGCTGAGATCAGCCCTGATCTTATTGAATGGCAGAGCAGGCTGGAGGGGCCAGATGGCCTCCTCCTGCTCCTATTCCTTATGTTACGTTCCCACTTTTCAGCCGTCCCTTTACCTGGGAATAGCAAAGAAGTATTGAAAGATTTTATCTTGTTCAATCACAATGCACCTTTATCCAATTTAGAACAGCAACTTTTAGATCTGGTCTATTCTTTTTTGGAACTATTTTAAAACTATTATAATTATCAGAGAATCCAGACAGTGGGGAAGCAGGTCATTCAGCCCATCACATCCGCACTGACCCTCAGAGACTCCCATCCTACCCATGTAATGCTGCCTTTCCCATGGATAATCCACCCAACCTGCGCATCTCTGAACACTGTGGGTAATTCAGCCTGGATAATCCACCCAACCTGCACATCCCTGAACACTGTGGGTAATTCAGCCTGGATAATCCACCTAACCTGCACATCCCTGAACACTGTGGGTAATTCAGCCTGGATAATCCACCCAACCTGCACATCCCTGAACACTGTGGGTAATTCAGCCTGGATAATCCACCTAACCTGCACATCCCTGAACACTGTGGGTAATTCAGCCTGGATAATCCACCTAACCTGCACATCTTTACATAGTGGGAGGAAACCAGAGCAATCAGATGAAACACACGCAGATATTAACAATAAGGTGATCAATCCTTTCTTATTTCCCAGTTCCGTCCAAATAATTTCACTGAACTTACTCCCATGAATATCGTCCCCAAGCACAACTCTAATGCTATCCCTAACCAAAAACACCACTCGTCCTCCTCTCTTGTCCCCCTTTCTATCCTTCCTATAGCATCTATACCCTGGAACATACAGCTGCCAGTCACATACATCCCTGAGTCATATTTCTATAATACCGATGATATCCCAGTCCCATGTTCAAACCATAACCTGAGCTCATCTGCCTTCCCTGTCAGGCCTCTTGCATTGAAGTAAATGCAGTGTAACTGCTCGGTTCTACTGCGTTCTGCCTTGACTGTTTGATTTCTGAACTGTACCAGCCTCAGACTTACCTCCTTTCTCACTATCTCTTTAGGTTTACCCCCACTCCCTCACTGGTTTAATGCCTCCCGAGTAGTACTAGCAAATCTCCCTGCCTGGATATTAGTCACCTTCCAATTCAGGGACAATCCATCCTTCTTATTCAAGTCACTTCTACTCCAGAGGAGAATTCAATGACCAAAAGATGTGAATCCTTCTGCCCTACACCAGATCTTTAGCCAATCATTCATCTCCTCCATCCTGCTATTCCTACTCTCACTAGCATGTAGCATTGGGAGTAATTCAGATATTACGACCGAGTATCTACTTTTTTATATTCCAGGCTAATTTGCTATATTCTCTCATCAGGACCTATCTTTTTCTCTTCCTGTGTCATTGGTACCAATGTCCAATGACCTCCCACTGGTTATTCTACCCTTTAAAGAATATTCTGCCACCAATCTTTTCTGAACCTTTCAAGTTCCACAACATCCTTCTGATAGGTGGAGAACAGAATTGCACTCAATATTGTAAGAGTGGCCAAACCAATGTCCTGTACAGCCACAACATGACTGCCCAACTCCTGTACTCACTGCTCTGACCAATAATGTAAATCATACCAATCACCTTCACTATCCTATCCACCTGCGACTCTACTTTCAAGGAATTATGAACCTGCACTGTAAGGAAACTTTGCTCAGTAACACTCCCTCGGACCTGACCATTAAGTCTATCAGTCCTGCTAGGCTTTGCTTTTCCAAAAAGCAGCACCTCACATTTATCTAAATTAAACTCCATCTGCCACTCCTCAGCCCATTTCCCCATCTGATCAAGATCCCATTGAAACCTGAGTTACCCTTCTTCACTGCCCACTACACCTCCAATTTTGGTGTCACCTGGAAACTTACTAACAATCCCTCCTATGTTCACATCCAAATCATTTATGTAAATGATGAGAAGTAGTGGACCCAGCACCGACCCTTGTGGCACTCCAGTGGTCACAGTCCTCCAGTCCGAAAAACAACCTTCTACCACCACCCTCTGTCTTCTACCTTTGAGGCAGTTCTATATTCCAAATGGCTAGTTCTCCTGGTATGGTGAGATCTCATCTTGCTAACTAGTCTTCCATGGCGAACCTTGTCGAACGCCTTACTGAAGTCCATATAGATCCCATCTACCGCTCTGCCCTCAAAAATCCACTTTCTTACTTCTTCATAAAACAGCTCAGTCAAGTAAGTGACATGATTTCCCGCACACAAAGCCATGCTGACTATCCCTAATCAGTCCTTGCTTTTCCAAATACATGCAAATCCAGTCCCTCAGGGTTCCCTCCAACAACTTGTCTGGCACCAACATCAGGCTCACAGGTCTGTAGTTCCCGGGCTTGTCCAAACCGCCTTCATTAAACAGTATCATCATATTAACCAACCCCCAGTCTTCTGGCACCTCAGCTGTGACTATCGCTGATACAAAAATCTCAGCAAGGGGCCCAGCAATCACTTCCCTAGCTTCCTACAAAATTTTAGGACACACCTGATGAAATCCTGGGCATTTATCCACCTTTCTGCGTTCCAAGACATCCAGTCCCACCTTCGCTGTAATATGGACATTTTTCAAGGTGTCACCATCGATTTCCAACATTCTATATCTTCCATATCCTTCTCCACAGTAAATGCTGATGCAAAATACTTGTTTAGTATCCCCTCCCCACCCCATCGCCTGCAGATCCACACACAGGCTGCCTTGCTGATCCTTGAGGAGCCCTATTCTGTCTCTAGTAACCCATTTGCTCTTAATGTATTTATAAAAACCCTTTGGATTGTCCTTACCCTATTCGCCAAAACTGTGTCCTGCCCCCTTTTTGCCTTACTGATTTTCCTCTTAAGTATACTTCTATTGCCTTTATACTAGAAGGATGTTCTGGATTGGAATAAATGCCAAATATTTCATCTTGATAATAGGGCAGGACTTACACTGATTAAAAGTCGGGCCTTGCATAGTGATATAGAACAAAGAGACCTCGGGGTTCAGATCTTTGCAGTTTATGTCACATGTAGACAGGGTTGTTCAGAAGATGTATAGCACACTTGCCTTCATTGCTCACACCTTTGAGTATAGGAGTTGGGACATTACATTGAGGTTGTACAGGATGTTGGTGAGGCCTCTTCTGGAATACTGTGCTCAGTTCAGGTTGTGCTGTTATAGGACAGATGTTATTAAGTCGGAGCGGGTTCAGAAGAGATTTACCAGGATGTTGATGGGAATGGATGCTTTCGGTTATAAGGAGAGGCTAGGTAGGCTGGGACTTCTTTCACTGGGGTGTAGGAGGCTGAGGGGTGACCTTATTGGAGGTTTATAAAATCCTGAAGAGTATAGGTAATGTGAACAGCAGGTGCCCTTTCCAGGAGGGGGCGCGATTCAAGACTGGGTACATACATTTAAGGTGCGAGAAGGAAGGCTTTAAAAAGACGTTCCGGATTTTATTTTTTGTTTTTGTACAGAGAGTGATTCACATGTGGAATAAACTAGCAGAGGACGTGGTAGCTGTGAATACAATTACAATTTAAGGGTGGCACAGTGGCTCAATGGTTAGCACTGCTGCCAGGGACACAGGTTCAATTCCTGCATTGGGTGGCTGTCCATGCGGAGTTTGGATATGCTTCCCCGTGTCAGCGTGAGTTCCTCCAGGTGCTCCCGTTTCTTCCCACAAGCCAGAGATGTACAGGGTAGGTGAACTGGCAGTCCTCAATTGCCCATAGTGTTCAGGGATGATTGGGTTTAGTGAATTAGTAAGGGGTAAATGTAGAGTAAAACGGTAGGGGAATGGGATTCTAAGAGGAAAAAGCATTTGGACCTGTATATCGATAGGGAATGCTTGGATGGATTTGGACTAAGTGGAGGTAGATGCGATTAGTTCAGTTCGAATTTATGGTTGACACGGACTGGTTGGAACACAGGGTGTGTGTCAGTGCTGTATAACGTTCTGACTCTATCGCTCGTTATCTCTGTAAATTCCTCTATGCTCGGAACTCTCCGTCAATGCCACCTCATCCAGTCTTACAACTCTTCCTTATCTCGATAATTCCTCTCCAGCCTCAAAACTCAAAAAAGTCTACCAGAAATATCTCTATCTCTGTAACATCCTCAATCCTCAGAATCCTCTCCAACTTTCATCTCCTCCAGCTTCATTACCCTCCATATCTCTAATCCCCTCCAGTCTCTCAAAGCTCTGCTATATGTGCCTTTTTTATTTCCAGCCTTCAGGATTCCCAATGTTTATTTCTCACTTGATGACGGCCCTTTCCGATTCTGTGCTGAGCTTCTGAATTCTTCCTTAAACCTCTCAATCTCCTTTTCCTCCCAAAACATCGGCCAATCATCTGTCATCTACTCTAGTATCACCCTTTCTGACCTGAAGTCCAATGGAGCCTGTCATATTCCTATAATAAACATCTTAGCGGTCTACAGAACAGAAAAAGGCTCTGGTAGCACATCGGGTCTGTGACAAAGAAAACTACCACCTAACTGTCCTCATCTATTTTCCAATAATTGTGGAAAAGTCTCATCTATCATGGCATTGCAAGTGCACACTAAATACATCTCAAATGCTACTGGGATTTCTGTGTCTCCCACCCTTACAGACAGTGAGGTTCAATGCAACTGTTGCTCGATGATGACATCACCCACAGGAACACAGAGCAGCTGGGTCTGTGCAAACCAGAGATCACCCACACATTGGGAAGGATGGCAGGGTCCCTGAGAGGGGGGCACAGGAGATTTACCAGGATGGTACAAGGAATGGGGGATTTTAGTTGCAGAGACATGGGTGTTGTTAATACATATCAAGAATATCCATCTACAATAGATGGACTCTTGTTCTCAACCTCTCCCCTTGCCTGGGCTGTGGTAACCTTCAGGTTAAACCCACGCTAATGAGACAGCAGCCCTATGGTCTGGTCAGACAATGCTGCCTTTCCCTTTTACACAGTGATGCCACTGTACCCTGGGGATGGGGAGAGGGAACGCTGAAGGTGGGGGATGGGACACCACTCAGGCACAGTGCTTTGTCCTGGAGGATGTTCACTTTAATATTGTTGGGGGCTGCACTGATGCAGGCAAGTGGAGAATGTTCCAACACAATCCTGATGTGTGCCTTATAGGGAGCAAACAGACATTGGGGAATCAGGGGTTTGGGGAAACAGATTGTTCTCCTTGTAGCAGAGGAAATTGCGGGTGCCCTGTGACAGAGGGGTTTACAGATTTAGAATAATCCACCTTACACTCATGAGTTCATCAGAAAAGGATTACAGGACACATATTGAAGACTTGGGGGAGATCTACTGAGAGTGTGGGGTGATTCAAAAGAGGACATTTATGCAGCAAATGGGAATGAGCTGGAAAACAATACTCACACACAATGTGAATATCCAGCTCCTGATGAATTGAGTAATTTTGTCACAGTTTGGCGTTACAATTACTGAGATTACCATCTGAATGTCCACCTGTAATACACGTTTATAAAACTGTCACTGTCAGTTCATTTAAGAAACTCTCACCACCCCCTCCTCCTGGCCCAGGATGACTGGACACATTACCCCTTGTGGGGGTCAGCAGTCAGTTCAGGGGGAAATCTGTGTGGGTTTCTGTGAGTTTCCACACTGGGTCGTCATGTGACTGAACAGGGCAGATCTTTGACACATGGGTCACAATGTTTCAAGAGTCAGTGCGATGTGGAGAGCAGGATGTGTGCTTCCTTTTCTTTCCTTCCGTGCTGCTGCTGTGCCTCATCAATTAGACGGGGGGGGGGGGTTTAAAGGCTCATGCAGCTCGATGGGCAAGTTGTCTCCATTCTGACCCATGAGCAGCAAGCTCCTCCCAAAGAGTCTCTCTGAAAAGGTAACAAGTGCTTCCCACTGCCCAGTGCTCCCAGGAAATGTTTAGAAGAATGAGCGGGGAAATCTCTGAGAAAAGGCAGAACGGTAAAGTTCCAAAAGGATTATAAACAGTTTACAGAGAGGGATTCATTGGAGAAGTGGGCAACAAGTTAGCAAATGGAGCATAATTTGGGAAATTGTGAAGTTGCTCATTTTGGAGGAGATAATAAAAGAACAGAGGACTATGTAAATGGTGGAAACTGTCGAAAGCTGCACCACAAAGGGACCAGGGGTAATTGCGTAGGAAACACAGTTATAACAGGGAATCAGGATGGGGAATGGAACGCTGTTTCTTATTACAAGGAGTTTTCAGTGTAAGTGTTTGGAGTATATACCTGAGAGTAACTTTACAAAGTGCGAGTGAGACCACATCTGGAGTAATGACAGAAGTTTTGGTCCCTTTATTTAAGGGAATACATAATTTCATCCGAGGCATTTCAGAAAAGATTAACTGGGATGATCCCTGGCTTGTAGGGATTATCTTTTAAGAAAAGGCTGAAAATGTTGGGACTCTACTCACTGGATTTGGGAAGAATGAGAGGTGATCTCATTGTAACATGCAGGATTCTTAAGGAGTTTGACAGGGTAAATACTGAGAGGATGTTTCCCATCATGAGGGATCTGGAATCAGATACTCGGATAGTCACGGAATCAAGGGTTCTGTTTTAGATTCGTCAAGTTTAAGGCAACATCAACACGGGTCAGGGGTTTCAGTAGCAATGGAGCTGGGGTGAGGGGGGGGGGAAGCAACGTTTTAGAGATTGGAATTCCTGGTGTTTGTGATTGTGTAGATACCTGATCAGAAGGTCACCTTGGTATTACAGATATGAGAGCAATATTGTGAAGAGTGTAGTTCTGCCTCAGACAGTTCCCAGGGAGAGGGAGGGGCTCAGCAGTAAGGGAAAGGAATTTGTAATAGCAACTGAAGGCAATGGGTTTAACCATTTCAATGTTCCGTTGCAGGAAATTGCAGCCAATCGCGTAGTGGGAGTGTGATGAGCAGTTTGATAACTGAGTAATGGAGAGGGATGATGGGGAGGGAGAGCTGGGCATTGTCAGTGTACATGTGAACCCTCAGACGGTGCTTTTGGACGATGTCACCTCCTGACAGTATGTGGGTGAGAAACAGGAGGGACCAAGAATCGATCCTTGAGGGACACCACATACAAGGAATTTAGAAAGGAATGGGAGAGTGGGGATGGAGTAGGTTTTTCCAACAACGGTGAGGTCAAAATATTACTTCGTAGCAGAATGGGAGAGAAGGACATAACCAGAAAAGACAGAGACAGACAGAACAAGGAACAATACCTGTGATTTGGTGAGGAGAGGGAGGTGGGGGTGATGTGGAGGAAGAGCCCAACTCCAAAAACACACTTTCTTCATTGGTGACATCACCCAACTCCACCCTAGTCTCAGCTCATTTACTGAATGCAGGGATGGACGAGTATTTATCTCCAGACTTAATTATCCAAACACTCTTGGCCAGCCTCCCACATTCAACTTACATGTAATCTCAAGAGTATCTTAAAGCCTCCTGCCCAAGTGCTCACTTGTACCAAAACTAGTTGATCCATCGAAAGGCTCCTATTTACAGGCAACAATTTAAAATTCTCACCCTGTGAACATCCCTGTCTCCCTGCACCACACACCACACACCCTGCAAGACCTTGACAATGCAACACCAACACGGGTAAGGGGTTTCAGTAGCAATGGAGCTGGGGCGAGGGGGAAACAAGCAACATTTTACAGATTGGAATTCCTGGTGCTTGTGATTGTGTAGATGTCTGATCAGAAGGGCACCTTGGCGTCAGAATAGGAGAGCAATATTGTGAAGAGTGTAGCTCTGCCTCAGTTCCCAGTGAGAGAGAGGGGCTCAGCAGTGAGGGAAAGGAATTTGTAACATCAACTGAAGGCAATGGGTTTAACCATTGCAATGTTTCATTGGAGGAAATTGCAGCTAATCGAATAGTGGGAGCATGGTTAGCAGTTTGATAACAGAATAACAGTGGAGTAATGGAGAGGGATGACGTGGAAGTAGAGCTGGACATTGCCAGTGTACATGTGAAACCTAACATTGCTTTTGGACGATGTCACTTCCTGGCAGTATGTAAGTGAGAAACTGGAGGGACCAAGGATAGATCCTTGAGGGACACCGAATTCAAGGACTTCAGAAAGGAAAGGGAGAGTGGAGATGGAGAAGGATTTTCCAACAACCTTGAAGTAAAATATTAGTTGGTAGCAGAATGTGTGAGCAGGACATAACCAGAAAAGACAGACAGAACAAGGAACAATATCTGTGAATGGGTGAGGGGGAGTGATGATGATGATGATGATGAGGAGGTTCCTGACTCTCCATTCTATTTCTCCATTCGTGAGATCACCCAACCCCACCCTAGTCTCGGCTCATTTACTGAAATACTTGCTCCATCCCTGTGTTATCTCCAGACTCCATTATCCAAACACACTCCTGGCCAGCCTCCCACATTCAAATTACATATAATATCAAGAATATCTAAAACTCTATTGCCCAAGTGCTCGCTTGTTCTATAAGTTGTTGATCCAACAAAAGGCTCCCGTTTACAAGCAACTTAAAATTCTCACTCGATGTAATTCCTGGCTGTGAACATCCCTGTCTCCCTGCACCACACAACCTGTGAGACCTCAACAACTCATTTTCTGTCAGACTCCCAACGATGTGTTTATTCATTGCTTCACCTGTCTGGCTGTTTCTACTGTTGCCAAGGCAACACTGTCTGGAATTCCCACCTGAACCCTCTCAGACCTGCTTTCCTCTTTTAAGGTGTTCTCGAAAACCTGCTCATTTGGCAATGCTTTTGATCACTTGACCTAGTATCTCAATCTGTGGCCTTATGCCAGAATTTTTCAATAGTATTTCTGTGAAATTATAAACATGATTAAAAAAAAACAAACTGTTGCTGATTTGCACATACATTGTCAACTCTTCAATATTGCTGAGTGAATAATCTATAACAGGACTTACCCCACCACATTGTAGGAGCACCTTCACCACATGAACTGCAGCTGGACAGGGAAATCAAACATCACCCTCTACACAGGCAATGGGGCTTTGGCATTGATCACTGGGATCTGTGGAGGGAGAAACACAGTTGCTATTTCAGGGAGTGCAAAATGCATTATAGGGAGGGAAAATGGGGCAGAATTTGGGATTTTCAAATTTGTGATTCACAATGTGCACTAAGTTCTGTAAAACCTCTCATGCCATACCATGAAAATTTCCTTCTCTTCCTGGTCTATGTCTTTCCTTTCCCCTGCCCTGCACCTTCACACATTTCCAATGCCTTGGCCACAACAACACTGTGCTGCCAGTGAAGCTTATCACGTGGTTGAGTATTGTCCCACCCCTCATTCACTCCGATTGGTTGAAGGACCAACTGGCACATCCTGGTCCTCCAGCCTCGTTCCCCCCACTCTTATTGGTCCTGCGCTGACATCAATAATCCGAGGCCCATTGTGGGCTGGAGCATGCTCAGTGCTTCCTGCTTTTGCTGCTGTTCACCAGGTATGAGAGAGAGAGAGAGGGCTCATCCCTGTTTCTCCTGATGTCAGACAATAACAGCAACTACCTGCATTGTATGGAGCCTTTCACACTGACAAATCTCCTAAAATGCTTCACGTATGATGGAAACATTGATTAAAGAGAACGATTTTTAGATACATCTTTAAGGCGGACACAGGGGGTGAGGGAGGATATTCCAAAGGTTTGTGTCCTCGGCAGCTCCAATCGTGCAGTGATATAGGTGGGCAACAGCTTACAATGGAGACTGTTAGTGGCTAACCACAGGTTAACAACCTCATGTCGTAGCCACCTCATGTCACAGCCTGTCATTACACACTACCTACGGTTAGCCACTAATAGTCTCCATTAACAGCTAATCAGCCTCCCCCAGTCAGATCGTTATCCACTCCTTTATCCAACCGCTCTTCTCACTCTATCCCCACCTTTACTCCTTTTATCTTGCCCCCATGCCCCCACACTATCTTCTGCACATAAACGGACTTTTTTTTTCCTCAGTAACATCTGTTCTGTGGATGGGACACCGGATCTGAAACGTTAACTCTGATTTCTCGTCACAGATGCTGCCAGACCTGCTGAGCTTCTCCAGAACCTCCTGGTTGTTGTTTCTGATTTACAGCATCCGCAGTTCTTTTGGTTTTAATTTACTGGGAGTGTGTAATTCAGGTCCAGCAGCCTCTGTCCCAGTCCCTGCTGTCTCTCCCACCCCCACCCAGTGACACTGCACCTGCACAGCTCATGGACAGGTGTCGTCTTGCTGGCCACACCCCTCATTCACTCCCATTGGCTGCAGGACCGCACAGACTCTCCTCTCATTGGTCTGGAGCTGCCGTTAATCAAGCCGGCGCCGATTGAGAGGTGAGTGGTTGGCTCCTCCCTCTCTCTGCCCTGGGATGAGCTTCATCATTCACAGTGAATGGGGCAGTATCACAGAGCACTGGGGCTGGGGGCTATTCAGCCCATTGGAGCTGTCCTCTCTCCCTCTGTAGATGGTGCAAATCTGTCCCAACTACCCCCAAATCTTTCCTTAAAAAGTAAAATTCCAAGTCTGTTTCAAAATGCCTGCTGAATCTGTGTCGTTCAGACTGTTCCAGATGCTCAGAACTTACTGAGTAAAATAGTGTTCACATTTTCACCTTGTATTATTTGCCAATTACTTGAACGTAGTTACTAAAAATTGTGACAGGGTTAACAATTCCTCTCTCTCTTTGCAAATTCAAGACCTTGGAACCAAATCTGCGCCAGATCAAAATCACTGCTTCACCTTCTCAGCTCCAAGGATAATTATCTGTGCTTCAGCTAGCTCGAAACAAAAGAGAGGAATGCATCTTAATTTATTAAGATCAAAGAAACAGACCTCCGGTCCAATTCGTCTGTGCCAACAAGGAATCCTAAACTAACGAATTCCCATTTACCATCTATTGGCCTGTATCCATCAAACCCCTTCCTATTCATGTACCCAATTGGAAGCCTTTTAAATGTTGTGATTTTTCAGCCTCCACTACTTCATCTGGTAGCCCCTCCCATACACACACCACACTCAGCTTGAAAATGTTGCCAGTTCGATCCCTTTTAAATCTTTGCCCTCTCAACTTAAACCCATGTGCTCTAGTTTTGTACCCACCTAACCTGAGGAAAAAGGATGCCAGCTGCTTACCTTATCCACGCCCCTTGTGATTTTATAAATCTCAATGAAGTCACCTCTCAGTCTTTGACTCTCCAGAGAAAATAGCCCCAGCCTATTCAGCCCCTCCCTGTAGCCCAAATCCTCCAATCCTGGTAACGTTTTTGTAAATCTTGTCCAAACCTTTTCAAATTTCACAACATCCTTCCCAGAACAGGGAAATTCAAACTGAAAACAGAATTCCAGAAGTGGCTTAATCAACGTCCTGTCCAGCCACAATATGACGTCCCAGCTTCTGTATTCAATGCATTGACCATTAACGGAGAGCGTTAATGGAGTCCCATTTGCCAGCGGTTCACCCTTATCCCTCTAAAACCTCCCTCTTCAAGTACCCAGTCAGACACCTTTTAAATGCTGCAATTGTACTAGCCTCCACCCCTTCCTCTGGCAGCTCATTCCATACTTGCAATGCCCTCAACATGAACACGATGCCCCTTAAATCCCCTTTAAATCTTTTCCCTCTCACCTTAAGCCTGTACCCTCTCGTTCTGGAGCCACCGAACTTGGGAAAAAGTCCCTGACTGCTCACCTCATCCATGCCCTTCAGGACTTTATAGGATCACCTCTCAGCCTCCAAATCTCCAGGGAAAATAGTCCCAGCCTATTCAGCCTTTCCCAATAGCTCAAATCGTCCAACCCCAGGAAAGTCCTTGCAAATGTTTTCTGAACCCTTTCAAGTTTCTAAATATTATTCCAAGAACAGGGAGATTGGAACTGACAACAGAATTCCAGAAGGGCCTTCATCAGTGCCCTGTCCAGCCACAATATGACATCACAACAGCTGCATTCAATGCATTGACCAATAAAGGGGAGCGTACCAAATGCTGCATTCACTCCCCTGCCTACCTGTGACTCTACTTTCAGGGAACTATGAACCTGCACTCCAAGGTCCCATTGTTCAGCAACGCACCCCAGGACTTTACCATTAAGTGTATAAGTCCTGCCCTGATTTGCCTTTCCAAAATATAACAGCTCACATTTATCTAATTTGAACTCAGTCTGCAATTCCTTGCTCCAATGGCCCATCTGATCAAGATCCTGTTGTATTCTGAACTAACCTTCTTCACTGTCCACTACACCTCCAATTTTGGTGTCTTCTGTAAACCTACTGACCATATCTCATATATTCACATCCAAGTCATTTATTTAAGGGCCCAATATCCATCCCTGCAGCACACTGCTGCTCACAGGCCTCCAGTCTGCAAAGCAACCCTCAATCATCATCCTCTGTCTCCTACATTCAAGGTAGTTTTGTAATGGCTTGCTCTCCCTGCATTCCATGTGATCTAACCCTGCTACCCAGTCTGCTTTGTAGAACCTTGTTGAATGTCCATATAAATAACATTCACCGCCTGGCTTAATCAATTTTCTTTGTCACTTCAAAACACTCACTCAAGTTAGTGAAACACAATTGTGCATGTACAAAGCCACAGTGACTCTCCCTGATCATTCCTTACCTTTCCAAATAGATGGATATCCTGTCCATTCGAACAACTTGCCTGCCTGACTTCAGGCTCACTGTTCTCTTGTTCCATGGCCCCTCCTTACCACCTTTTTTAAAATAATGGCACCTCACCTGTCACTATCAACGATACAAATATCACAGGAGAGGCCCAACAATCACTTCCCTAGATTTCCGGAAAGTTCCAGGATACACCTGATCAGGTTCCAGGGCTTTATCCACCTTGATGTGATTTAAGACATCCAGTCCCACCTCCTCTGTAACATGGACACTTTTCAAGTTATCACTGTTTATTTCTCCAAACTCTCGAGCTTCCATATACTTCTCCAGTAAAAATGACGTGAAATATTTGCATATATTTCACACTCTCTGTGATTCCATAGACAGCCTTGTTGACCTTTAAGCGGTCCTATTCTCTGGTCCAGTTAATCTTTTGTCTGTGATATATTTGTTTAATCTCTTTGGATTCTATTCCAGGACATCCCAGAAAGGCCTACTTCAAGGACCGTAACTTTCCTCCGACTTGATCAACAATGCCCTCCAACACATACCCTCCACTTCCCGCACCTCCACCTTTACCCCACCCCTCCAGCCACAATAAAGAATACAGCCCTGGGGTCTTCATCTTCCACCCCACTAATCTCCAGATACAGCGCATTAACCTCTTATTTCTGCTACCTAAAGTCAGACCCCACCATAGACATATTTCCCTCCCCACCGCTATCTGCGTTCCACAGAGACCATTCCCTCTGCACCTCCCTTGTTAGGTCCACAGCCTCCCACCAACACATGCTCCACACCTTTGACCTTCCCTTACCGCCACGGGAAATGTAAAACGTTCAGCCACACGTCACTGAGCTCTGTCCAGGACCTCAAAACGATCTTTTCACATCAGGCAGAGATTTGCCTGCACATCCCAAAACCTCATATACTGCATCTGGACACTATGGGAAATTTAACATGGTTCATCCAACTAACCTACACATCTTTGGACTGTAGGAGTAAATTTGAATATCCGAAGGAAACCCTCACAAACACTGGGGAGAATGTGCCAACTCCAACACAGACAGTTGCCTGAGGCTGGTATCAAACCCAGGTCTCTGTTGCTGAGGAAGCAGCGCTAACCACTGAGCCACAATACTGTTGGATCTTTGGTGCTGATGTGCTGCCCCACTGATAACTCAGTCATTCACCCTGCATCATTTCCTAAGAGGCAGTGATGATGGAGTGAAATTATCACTAGACAGTTAATCCAGAGACCCAGATAACGTTCTGGGGACCTGGGTTTGAATCCCATCACGGCAGATTTTGGAAAGTGAATTCAATAAATATCTGGAAAAAATAATCTAGTGACGACAAGGAATCCATTGTCAATTGTTGAAAAAACCCATGTGGTTCACTCATGACCTTTAGGGAAGGAAAATGCCATCCTTACCTGGTCTGGTCTGCATGGGACTCCAGACCTATAGCAACGTGGTTGATTCTTAACTGCCCTCTGGGTAAACGCAGCAATAAATGCTGGCCGAGCCAGTGACAGCCTCATCCTGTGAATGAATAAAGGAAACAGGTCAGGTTTTGTTCCTTCTCTAGTAGGTACATCCTACAAACTCAATCAGAAATGTTCTCGTACACACTGAACAAATACATTTCCATCCAAGCCCTTAACACTACAGCACTCCGAGGCCATGTTGGTAAAGTTAAAACCACTTATCATTGCAACTATATTTTTACAGATAACTGAGGTCTGCCGGTAAAATGGTGTCTCAATTCCCCGCTGACTATTGGGAGAGAGTCTATAATACAATCCCAGTAAGATGGTCATCCCTTTCTTATTTCTCAGTACCACCCAAATAACTTGCCTGGATGTACTCCCAGGAATATCTCCCGAAGCCCAGCCATAATGTTATCCCTAATCAAAAACACCTCTCCCCCTGCTCTGTTGTCCCCTTGCTATAACATCTATACCCTGGAACATTAAGCTGCTAGTCCTATCCATCCCTGAGTGCTGCCTCTGTAGTTGCTGTTATATCCCAGTGCTATGTTCAAAACCATACCCTGAGCCCACCTGCCTGACCTGTCAGGTCTCTTGCACTGAAATAAATGCAGTGCAACTGGTCCGTCCCACCTCATTCTGTAGCTTGCTCTTGCCTGCCTTGACAGTCTGATCTGGTGAACAGTACCAGCCTCAGACTCACCTCTTTTCTCACTATCTCTTTAGGATTACCCCGACTCCCTCACTGGTTTAATGCCTCCCGAGTGGCACTAGCAAATCTCCCTGCTCCTCAGGACCCCATGCTTTCCCCTTCCTATGCCATTGGTACCAATGTACAATGTCCTCCCACTGGTTATTTTCCCCTTTGAGAATGTTCTGCTCCCTCTGAGAGACATCCTTGACACTGGCACCAGGGCAGCACCACCCCATTCTGATGTCTCACTGTTAGCTGCAGAAACGGCAGACTGTGCCCCTGACGAGAGAGTCCCCTATCACCATCGATCGTGTGGAACTGGATATACCTCACATTATGTTAGAAGCCAGTCTCAGTACCAGTAACTTGGCTGTCAGTGCTACTTTCCCCTGAAAGTCTATTACCACCTACATTTTCCAAAACAGTACACTTGTCTGAGATGGGGATAGCCACAGGAGACTCCTGCAGTACCTACCTACCCCTCCTAGCTTTTCTGGAGGTAACCCACCTACCTGACTGTATCTGCAGTATCCTGAGACTGCCGCCTATCACACTCCCCGGCTCCTGTCAATTCCTCACTGCCTTTAATCACTCCTCCACCAATCCATGTGATCCAATAGGATTTGCAATCACACTTCTTGCAGACAAATCATCAGGTTCATTGAAACTCTCCCTAATCTTCCGCACCCGACAGGAACAGTAGGCCACTCTACAACAGGCCATCTCTCCGCCTTAACAACCTACAGACCAAGACAAAGGCACAGTCTTACTGCTCGAAAAATACTGCCCGAGAATAACTTATTGCTTACGTTTTATATCTTAAACATTTAATCAAGAGACCGTAAGACATTAAAAAGAAATCCTCACCCGACTCATGATTGTAGATTTAATAAAATAAAACTGACTAAGATCGATATTTGAAGAGACTGAAACTCACTGAGCTGATCCCCGGCTCTGAGTACTTCCAAGGGTGAGGTCTCTCTGAGGGCAGCTGTGAAATGTCACTGTTTCTCTTCTCTGCCCACCCCATTTCAAGAGAGGTTTTTAACTTCATAGCAAGTCAGCACAGAGAGGTCACTGCTTGGTTTTATTCACTGGAGGGTACCTTTGCTGCCCAGACCAGTATTTATTGGCCACCTTTACTTGTCTTGGAGAAAGTGGTGGTTAACCGCCTCCCTGAAATGCTGCAGTCCATGTACACCACAGTGATGTTTGGACAACAATCCCCCTCCGGCCCCACAACCCTCCCTGTCTCTGTAATCCCCCTCCGGCTTCACCACCCTCCCTGTCTCTGTAATCCCCCTCCGGCTTCACCACCCTCCCTGTCTCTGTAATCCCCCTCCGGCTTCAGAAATTACATGTCCGTGGCATAAGATTTTTATTTGGATTCGTTTTTGTTTACTAAGCCCCACCCCCACAAAAAAAGTCAAATATTTCACCCCCAAACAAATTTCTGTTGATTGACCTTTTGGAGAGGCCGACACATGGACACCGCAGTATTTTATCTCACATTGTACACGTAGAATGATGGAACTTGCTTTTGAATATTGCTAAAAAAGGAAGGCAATGGCTTAATGGTCTTCCTGCCAGATGATTGAAATGTACAGTGTTCCGATGATTAGGGTTAGAATCCCAACATGGCTGATGGCAGCATCGGAATCCAATACAATCGAGAATGAAAAGGCGAATGATGACCATGAAACTATTGTCAATTGTTAGAAAACCCAACTGGTTCACTCATGTCCTGTCGGGAAGGAAACGGTCATCCTCACCTGGTCTGGCCTACATGTGACTCCAGACCCACAGCAATGTGGTTAACTCTCAACTGCCCTCAGGAAAAATACATTAAAAACTGTTCACAAATACCCCGCTGGTATCACTTAAAAACTGGCTGT
The DNA here is from genome assembly GCF_020745735.1 of Hemiscyllium ocellatum. Taxonomy (NCBI): domain Eukaryota; kingdom Metazoa; phylum Chordata; class Chondrichthyes; order Orectolobiformes; family Hemiscylliidae; genus Hemiscyllium; species Hemiscyllium ocellatum. Next base: position 56,662 of record NW_026867946.1, read on the forward strand.
TCCCAATGGGACCATGTGAATTTCTGAACGGCCTGAACTAAAACGGAGTTTCAGCTTCACCTTCTCCCCGTCTCCCCTCACTCTGTTTACACCCAACTCCAGAACACTCTCATTGAGCCAAGCAGCCCTCACAGTGCAGCCCTGTCATTGTCTGCTCACACCTACACTGCCCTCAGCCTCCTGTACTGTTCCAGTTTATCTCAATGGGAGCTCAGGGACAGCATCTCATCTTTCAGTTCAGCCCTTTGTAACCCCAGAGTCAACATGGACCTCAGCAGTTTCTGAATGAACAGACAGTTGTCAGAAGCTGGAACATCCCACCTGAAAAGGTGCTGGAATTTGAGTCTAAAAGGAGTTTTAATGGGAAGTTTGCAGGTAATTGAAAATATCAAGTTTACAGGTTAACATCATGAAGTGGGTGATTGGGTCTAAATCTGAGAGTTCTTACAAAGAGACAAGGTGTAATTTGGATAAATCTGTGCTCCCTCTCAGGGCAATATCTCCTTCCTCAGCTGCAGGGCCCAGAACAGAGCACACACCCAAAGGGTGATCCAACCACGAATTTGTACATCTTTCTGCTTAACAAAAATATTGGAGATATTTTCCCACAAACAGAACTGACAAACCTTTCTCCTTCCACAGTTAAATGCCAATGATATTCAGATCCTGATGACTCCATTGACTGTAAAAACTTGCTTTTGAGATCCCAACCTCAATTATTCTGATTTAATATCCTATGAAATAAATTGACAAAACAAAACAGAATATAAAGACATACCTTTCTCTTGGTTTGTGCTTGATGTGTAAATGCCTCTCCTAAAATCACATGCCCCCCCTCCCCTAGGAAGAGGACATGTCCATGCCCCTCACTGTATCTTGCCCCAATAAAGATGGCGGCCATATCCCAGGACCTATCACCGCCTGAGGGCCGCAGCCATTTTCCCATCTGCTGCAAACGCGGGATTAAGAGTTTCTAATTCAGACTACCGACCCGTACAGAGTGTAATTAAAACTTCCCAGTCTGAAGTGACTCATTACCTCTGCCTCTGAGGCCACTCTCCCCTTCCCTGTTTGCCTCTCCCACATTCACCAACGGCCGAGTCACGTGACACTGCACAGGCGGAGTTACTGGTGACGTGTCATCCCACTGGCCACGCCCCTCATTCACTCCCATTGTTTGGATGACCAGCTGGTTCCACTTCGTCCACCAGTCCCACCCCCTTTTCCTATTGGTCCGAAGCTGCCATCAATCAGCTGGACCCCATTGTGAGGTCAGTGGTAGGATCCTCCCCCTGCCTGAATCAAACCCGGAAGGTGGATGGATGGTGTCAATCAGGAACAACAAGCAGGAGGTGCTGGGAAAGCTCAGCAGGTCTGGCAGCATCTGGGAACAGAAATCTGTCCAGTGGCCCTTCCTCAGAACCGATGGGAGCTGGGAACATTAGAATCCTGGCAGTGTGGAAACAGGCCATTCGGCCCAAAAGTCCACAGCGTCCCTCCGAATGGTATCCCACCCAGACCCATTCCCCTACCCTATTACTGTATATTCCTCCTGACTAATGCACCTCACCTACACATCCCTGAGCATTATGGGAAATTTAGCTTGGCCAATTCAACTAACCTGCAGATCTTTGTAGTGCAGGAGATAGGGGTTAAAGAGTAAATAATAGGCAGGGACAGAACCCAAAGAGAGACAGGAACATTTGGAAAGACAAAGGAGTGGATTACGAACTGGCTGGGAGGGTGCATAGCTGTTAATGGAGGGGACAGGAACCTGTGTCTGGCAGCATCTCAGTGGAGGTGGCGGAAATGGCGACTGATGATCTACGTTTTGCTGCAAAAACAGACCCGAGCTTCCAGCTGCCTGTGAGTATAACACACGAGCCTGTTCCCTGGCCAACGTCTCTGTCTCATGCTTACTGCAGTGTTCCAGTGAGGCCAGAACATACCAAATGGCCCGTATTTCAAGGACTGCAATTTCCCCTCCCATGTGGCCAATACCATCCACTATATCTCCTCCACTTCCTGCACCTCTGCCTTTGAAACCCACATCTCCAACTGCAACAAGGATAGACCACCCCTCTTCCCCCGCCAAGTCCTTAACTTCCACCCAGATACAACACATCATCCTCTGCCGTTTCCACAAGCTACAATCAGACCGCACCACCAGATTCTTAAGGGGTTTGACAGAAGAAATACTGATGTGTCTGAGGATAAATACAGAGGGGGGAGTTTGAAACCAGATTCTGAGTCAGTCACAGAATCAAGGGTTCTGTTTCGGATTCATCAAGTTTAAGGGAACACGGTAAGGGGTTTCAGTAGCAATGGATCTGGAGTGAGGAGGAGACAAGCAACATTTAAGAGATTGGAATTCCTGGTGTTTGGGATTGTGTAGATGTCTGATCAGAAGGTCAGCTTCACATCAGATACAACTGTAATATTGTGAAGAGTGTAGTTCTGCTGCATCGTTCCCAGTGAGAGGGAGGGGCTCAGCAGTAAGGGAAAGGAATTTGTCAGACAATGGGTTTAACCATTACAATGTTTCATTGGAGGAAACTGCACCTAATCGAGTAGTGGGAATGTGGTAAGCAGTTTGATAACTGAGTAACAGTGGAGTAATGGAGAGGGATGATGGGGAGGGAGAGAGAGCTGGGCATCGTCAGTGTACATGTGAAACCCAACATGGTGCTTTTGCACAATGGCACCTCCTGGCAGTATGTACGTGAGATACAGGAGGGGCCAAGGACACCAAATGCAAGGAATTCAGAAAGGAAAGGGAGAGAGTGGAGATGGAGCAGGATTTTGGGAGAGAAGGATAAAACCAGAAAAGACAGAACAAGGAACAATATTGGTGAATCAGTGAGGGGGACTGATGAGAAGGAGGAGGAAAGAGAGTTGGAAAGTCTATAGTTTAGTGAAATTAGGGTAAAGGGTCAAGATGAGTTCTGATAAGGCTTGACAAGAGACTGGAAGAAGATGTAAGTTTAGGACAAAAACCAGGAACACCATGTGAGGCAGTTTGACTCTGTGGGCTAGTGAGAGGGAGGGAAGCAGCAGATTGGATTATCTCAGTCTTAGTGACAGAGAAACTCCATGTGCTCCAAACTCTTCTTGTTGGAGGGAAGGATGGAGGAGACAGGAGGATGGACAGTGTTTCACAAAGAAACAAAACCTGGGTAAGTGATATTTAAAGAGAGTGAACAAACCTAATATATTTAACTTTTATCCAAAATATTAAAACAAATGACTGAAGTCCTGGTTCGAATCCCAACTTGGCAGATGGTGGAATCTGAATTCAAGAAAAAATAACTGGAATTAGGAATCTCCTGATCTCCATGAAACCATTGTCAATGGCAAAAAAAATCCTGCCAACCCGACAGTGGCCCAGCCAGCTACTCACTGTATTCATCACTGCAAAGTCTCAAGAAAGGAATGAAACTGGATGGTCCACTCGGTATCTAACAGGGCACCAGAAAATACAACCACAGAATCATCCCTCTCGATGGTGCAATGTCCTCCAGACTAACATCTGGAGTTTGGTGCCAAAATGTGCAGAGCTGTCCCACAGACCAATCAAGGAACAGCCTGACATACTCATACTCATGAAATCAACCCTTACAGACAATGCTGAAAATGTGTTGCTGGAAAAGCGCAGCAGGTCAGGCAGCATCCGAGGAGCAGGAAAATCAACGTTTTAGGCATGAGCCCTTCTTCAGGAGCCCTCTTACAGACAATGACCAGACACCACCATCACCATCCCTAGATATTGAGATTGTGATGATGGAAAAGCACAACAGGTCAGGCAGCATCCGAGGAGAAGGAGAATCGACGTTTCGAGCCTAAGCCCTTCATCAGCCTGACCTGCTGTGCTTTTCCAGCACCACACTCTCGACTCTGATCTCCAGCATCTGCAGTCTTCACTTTCTCCTGAAATCTCTGGATATGTCCTGTCCCACCAGCAGGACAGATCAGGCAGAGGTGGTGGCACAGACAGGGAGGATTTGCCCTCGGAGTACTCAGCATTGACTCCGGATACCAGGAAGTCTCATGGCTCCTGCTGATTACCACGTACCGTCCTCCCTTGGCTGATGAATCACTTCTCCTTCATGTTGAACAACATTTGAAGGAAGTACTGAGGAAGTAAAATGGTGTTAAACGTACTCTGGGTACAGGATTTCAATGTCCACAATCGAGACGAGCTCTGCAACAGAATTACTGACTGAGCTGGTCAGGTCCTAAAGGATATAGCTGCTCAACTGAGTCTGCAGTGGGTGGTGAGGGAACCAACAAGAGTGTAAAACATACTTGATCTCATTGTTATGAATTGACCAGCGGCAGATACATCTGTCCATGACAATATCGGTAAGAGCGACCATCACACATTCCTTTTGGAGTCACAAGTTTTGGCTTAAAGTTGAGAAAAACCTCCATTGTGTTGAGTGACACGATCACCGTTCTAAATGAGACAGACTTTGAAGAGGTGTAGAATCTCAAACTGGATATCTCTGAGGCACTGTGGGACATCAACAGCAGCAGAACTGTACTCCAGCACAATCTGTAATCTCATGGGTTTGTAAATCCCGCTCTCACCCATCACAATGGACAGGAAAGGAGGGCATGCCATGAGCAGCACCAGGCATACCTAAAAATGAAGTGCCAACCTGGTGAAGCTACCAAACAGGACCATCTGCATTTCAAACAGCATCAGCAGCAAGCAGCAGAGCTAAGTGATCCCACAACCAATGGATCAGATCAGAGCTCTGCAGTTCTGCCACACCCAGTTGTGAGCAGCGATGGACAATGAAACAACTCACTGCAGGAAGCATCACAGATATCCCCACCTTTACTGATGGAGGAGCCTCACATATACAAGCACCAGATAAGATAACAGCATTTGCAGCAATCTGCAGCCAAAAGTGCAAAGTGGGATGATCCATCTCAGCCTTCTCCAGTGGTTTCTAACATCACAGATGTGAGTTTTAAGCCAGTTCTATTTAGTTTGAATAACACCAAGAAGTGGTTAAGTAGTGCAAAGGCTATCGGCACTGTCAATATTCTGGCAATAATACTGATGGCTTGTGCTCCAGAACTTGCCACCCACCAAACCACGTACCGCTCCAGCACTGGCACCTACCGACAATGTGGAACATTGCCCAGGGATGTTCAACACAAAAACACAGGGCAATCCAACCCAGGCAATTTCCATCTATCAATCCACACTCGATCAGCAGGAAAGTGATGGAAGATGTCATTAACAGGGCTACCAAGTAGCAGCTGCTCAGCAACAGCCAGCTGAGTGACACACATTTTAGGCTCCACCAGGGCCACTCAGCTCCCGATTGTGTTACTGCCCTGATTCACAACTTGACAACCAGCCGAATCCCAGAGGTGAGGTTAGAGTGACAGCCCAGTCCCACTACAAGATCACTAATTCTAGCTGATTCTACCCTTGTCTCTGCTCATATACTCTCATCCACCTTGAGTTATTTCCAGACTTCATTATCCAAACACACTCCTGGCCAACTTCCTACATTCAACCTCCCTGTAATCTCAAGAAAATCTAAATCTCTGCTGCCCAAGTACTCCCTCGTACCAAAACTTGCTGATCCATCAAAAAGCTCCTATTCATGATCAACAACCTAGAGCCACAGAGATGTACAGCATGGAAACAGACCCTTCAATCCAACCTGTCCATGCCGACCAGATATCCCAACCCAATCTAGTCTCACCTGCCAGCATCCGGCCCACATCCCTCAATTTAAAATTCTCACCCTTGATGTAATTCCTGGGTGTGACCATCCCCAGCTCGCTGTATCTCACACCCTTTGAGACCTCGACAACCGATTCTGTTCGAGACTCCCAATGATCTGTTAATTCATTACCTCACCTGTGTGGCTGCTTTTACAGTTACCAAAGCAACAAGGTCTGAAATTCACAGCCAAAACCTCACAGGTCTGCTTTCCTCCTTTAAGACATTCCTCAAAACCTGCTTATTTGGCAATGCTTTTGGTCAGCTGACCTAATATCATCCTTCTCTGCCCTTATGTCTAAAGTTCCCAATAATATTTTTGTGAAATTATAAGCAGGATAATAAAACTACAAACTGTTCTTGATTTGGACATGATCTTCAAATCATCACTGTTGCTGTAATGAGAAATCTGTAATGTCTCTTACCCAACCACATTGTGGGAGCCCCTTCACCACACAAACTGCAGCTGTACAAGAAAGTCAAACATCACCCTCTCCCCAGGCAACAGGGCTTTGGCATTAATCACTGGTATCTGTGGAAGGAGGAACACAGTTGATGTTTCAGGGAGTACAACACAGATTACAGGGAACGAAAATGATGCAGAATTTATAGTCAGAAATGGAAGGAAAATACACTTGCTCATTGGAAAAAAAGAAATCTTGACTGGCAAAGATTTTCCAAAAAAAAATTAATAAGCATCACATGGTCAGGGGCTGGGCGACAGTGAAAAATTAACTTACAAAAATGTCTGTAATAGTAAAATACACCTATTGTTCGAGACGGAGGAAGCTAGATATTGACAAATTGGTCATGAGGGAGCCCAGAGATGAAGCAGAACAGTATAAGCTGTTATGATCCCACAGTCATAGAGATGTATAGCATCGACACAGACCCTTCGGTCTAACTCATCCATGCCAACCAGGTATCGGAACCTAATCTATTCCCATTTGCCAGCACTTGGCCCATATCCTTGTTAACGCTTCCTAATCATATCATGTGTCTATTTAGATGTCTTTAACAAGTTTTTACTGTACTAGCTTCCACCATTTCCTCTGGCAGCTCATTCCACCCACTGCATGAAAGAGTTGTCCTTTAGGCCCCGTTGAAATTTTATCCATCCACTCTAAAGCAATGCCCTCTACTTCTGGACACCACAACTCCGGGGAAAACACCTGGTTCATTTACTCCATTCATGCCCCTCATGATTGTATAAACCCCCATAACATCACCGCACAGTTTATGGCACTCCAGGGAAAACAGCCCCAGCCTTTTATACCTCAACCTGCAGCTCAATCTCAAACCCTAACATCTTTTTTGAAACCTTTCAAGTTTCACAGCACCCTTCTAATAGGAGGCAGGCCAGAACTGCACACAATATTCCAAAAGTGGTCTAACGAATGCCCTGTACAGCAACATGACCTCCCACATCCTATACTCGACGCTCGAACAAAGAAAGGAAAATATACTGAACACATTCTCCATCATCCTATCTACCTGCAACTTGACTTGCAAGGACTATGAATCTGCAGTCCAAGTTCTCGTTGTTCCACAAACATCTCCAGGGCCTTGCCATTCAGTGTATAAGTCCTGCCTTGTTTTGCTTTTCCAAAATGCAGCACCTCACATTTATCTAAATTATACCCCATCTCATCAAAATCTCATTGTAATCTGAGGTAGCCTTCTTCATTATCCACAATACCTCCAATTTTGTATGACCTGCAAACTCATTTACGATATCAAATCATTTAAATGAATGATGAAACAAATCCAGAAATAAACATCCATTTCTCTGAGTTTGAATGTGCTCTGTGTAAATTCTACCCAATGACTCTGTACCAGAGAAAGGCTGCACATGCGCCTGGCTGCACCTTGCCCCCTACAAAGCTGGCGGCGCCGCACGTGTCCAGTGAATTCTTGCCCCGAATAAAGATGGTGGCGCGCACTCATGCCTGCAGCCACATGAGGCAATTCCCTGTTTACTGAAAACATGAGACTGGGACGCTACAAAAATGTATGTTTTCCGATGTGCACATTTTGTTTGTAAAACCTCTCCGCTCATACAGAACCTCTCTCACCTCCTGCGGTTCCAGACAGCCTTGATGTTTGTGAATACCTATTCTCTGCCTGGTTACTCGTTTGTCCTTCGTGTATTTGTACATTCACTTTGGATTCTCCTTAAACCCATTTCCTAAAGCTATCTAATGTCCCCTTTTTGCCCTCCTGGTTTACCTCGAGTATACTCCTACTGCCCTTCTACTCCTCTAGGGATTCTCACAAACGCAGCTGTCTGTACCTCCCATATGCCTCCTTCATTTTCTTGACCAGGCCCACAATTTCTTTCGTCAGGCAGCATTCCCTACACCTCCCTGCCTTGGCCTTAACAGGAACATACTGTCTATATACTCCCATTGTCACAGGCCTATGGAGGCAATGGCAGATGAGGACAGAGAAGCAATCATTCCCAGTAAAGAGGCAATGTTGGGAAAGATAACAGCCTCAAGTTAGATGGGTCTCCTTGCCGTGATGGAATGCATCCCAGGGACGAAAGGAGATGGGGGGGAATAACAAATAAACTTGTGATAATTCACTAAAATTTGTTTGATTCTGGAATGGTTTTGACAGACTGGAAGCTGCAAATTGGTACCACTATTTTTCAAAAAGGACCTGTTAACTTAACTTCTGTAGTGGAGAAAATGCTTGAATCTCTCAAGGAAGTAGTGGTGAGAAATCTGGGTAGAAATTGTCTCATTTCGCAGACACAGCATGGATTCATGAAAGGCAGGTCACTTTTAATGGATTGACTGGAATTATTTGAGGATACGACGAGCGCTTTGGACAAGGCAGACTCGGTGGATGTGGTGTACCTCGATTTCCAGAAGGTATTCGATACGTTGCCACACAAAGGGCTGCTGTACAAGGTAAAGATGCACAGCATTATGGGTAATGTTTTCTCATTGATACTGCATCTGTTCACCAACAAAAAAACGTGGATAAATGGGTGTTTGGATTAGTGTTGGCGTCAGAGTTCACATTTGATACAAAGATGAGTAAAGCAATGTCTGCAGAGGCCACTGTAAGTCTGTACAGGGATACAGACAGGTTACGTGAGTGCGTAAGGATCTAGCAGATGGAGGTCATCCATTTTGGTCGGACTAACAGCAAACTGGATGATGAAATGATAAACATGCAGCATGCTGCTGTGCAGAGGGAGCTGGGTGTCCTTGTGCATGAATCACAGGAAGTTGGTTTGCAGTTACAGCAGGTAATTATGGCAGTGAAGGGAATATTGTCCTTCATTGCTAGAGGGATGGTTATGCTGCAGGTGTACCGGGCGCTGGGGAGGCCACACCTGGAGTACTGTAGACAGGATTGGTCCACTTACATTATCCAGGATGTAAGGCGCTGGAGGGGGTGCAGAGGAGGGTCACTAGTTTGAGTTGGGAGTTGAGAGGGTTGGTGTATGTGGAGAGATTGAGAAAACTGGTTCTATAGACATTGTAATTAAGAAGAATTTGGATAGGAAACAAATAAAATTATGAAGGGGGTAAGAAAGATAGAAGCAGGGAGGCTATTTCCACTGGGGCCGGGTCAAACTAGAGCATAACCTCAAAATAAGGGGGAGCAGATTTAGGACTGAGTTCAGGAGGAGCTTCTTCAGCTAAAGGGTTGTGAATCTGTGGAATTCCCTGCCGAATAAAGCATTTGACGTTATCAACTTGAATGCCTTTAAGGCAAAATGTAGATTTGTGAACAGGAAAGGAATTAAGGGTTATGGTGAGAGAGTGGGAAATTGGAGCTGAGGCCATGAAAAGATCTTAGTGAATGGTAGAGGAGGCTGGAGGGGCCAGTTGAAAGTTCTTGCCTTGTGCCATCAAAATTGGACTTTGTCCAATTCAGAACCTGAACGTTTAGATCTGGTCTATTATGTTCTGTAACTATTTTAAAACTAGTATAAATATCAGAGAATTCCAAACAGTGTGGAAGCAGGTCATTCAGCCCATCATATTAATACTGACCCTGAGAGCCTCCTAACCTCCCCCTGTAACATTGCATTTCCCAGGGCAACCCAACCTACACATCCCTGAACATTATGGGCAATTCAGCCTGGATAATCCACCCAACCTGCACGTCCCTCAACACTGTGGGCAATTCAGCCTGGATAATCCAACCTACCCTGCACATCTTTGGACTGTGGGAGGAAACCAGAGGACCCAGACGAGATCCATGCAGAATACCCCAATAAGGTGACCATCCCTTTCTTATTTCCCAGTTTCACCTAAATAACTTCACTGGGCGTACTCCCAGGAATATCCTCCCTAAGCAAAAACATAAGCTATCTCAAATCAAAAATGCCCCTCCCCCTCCTCTCCTGTCCCGCTTTCTATTCTTCCTATAGCATCTATACCCTGGAACATTAAGCTGCCAGTCCTATCCATCTCTGAGTGATGCCTCTGTAATTGCGATAATATCCCAGTGCCATGTTCAAAACCATACCCTGAGCTCATCCGCCTTCCCTGTCAGGCCTCTTGCATTGAAGTAAATGCAGTGCAACTGCTCAGTCCGACTTCATTCAGCCCATCATATTAATACTGACCCTTGCCTGCCTTGACTATTTAACTTCTGAACGGTACCAGCCTCAGACATACCTCTTTTCTCACTATCTTCTTGGGTTTACACCCACTCCCTCACAGGTTTAATACCTCCTGAGTATCACTAACAAATCTCTGTGCCTGGATATTAGACACCTTCCAATTCAGGTACAATCCATCATTCTTATGCAGGTCAACTCTACTCCAGAGGAGATCACAATGATCCAAAAATGTGAATCCTTTTCCCCCGCACCAGCTCCTTAGCCACTCATCCAGCACCACCTCCTCCTCTGTAATATGGACATTTTTCAAGATGTCACCATTTATTTCCCCACATTCTATATCTCCCATGTACTTCTTCATAGTAAACATGATGCAAAATACTTGTCTCCATATCTCGCCTATCGCCTGCAGCTCCACACAATGGCTGCCTTGCTGATCTTTGAGGGTCACCTCTCAGTCTTTGACTCTCCAGGGAAATTAAACCTGGCCTATTCAGCCTCACCCTGTAGCCCAAATCCTCCAACCCCAGCAAAGTCTTAGTAAATCTTGTCTGAACTCTTTCAAGATTCACAACATCCTTCCCAGAACAGGGAATTTCGAACCTAAAACATAATTCCTGAAATGGCTTAATCAAGGTCCTGTCCAGCCACAATTTGACGTCCCAGCTTCTGTACACAATGCATTGACCAATCAATATAAGCATAACAAACATCACCTTCATTAGTCTGTCTACCTTCGACTCGACTTTCAAGGAACAATGAACCTGCTCTCCATGGTCTCTCTGTTCAGCAACATTCCCAAGGACTTTACCATTAAGTGTATAAGTCCCGCCCTGACTTGCCTTTCCAAAATCCAACAGCTTACATTTGTCTAAATTGAACCCAGTCTGCCATTCCTCGCCCCAATGGCCCATCTGGTCAAGATCCTGTTGCATTCTAAACTAACCTTCTTCATTGTCCACTACACCTCCAATTTTGGTGTCTTCTGTAAACCTACTGACCATATCTCATATATTCACATCCGAGGCATTTATTTAAGGATCCAATATCCATTCCTGCAGCACACTGGTGCTCACAGCCCTCCAGACCACAAAGCAACCCTCCATCACCACCCTCTGCCTCCTACCTTCAAGCCAGTTTTGTATCCAAAAGGCAAGTTCTCCCAACATTTCATGTTATCTAACCTTGCTAACGAGTCTGCTTTTTGGAACATCATTCAGTGTCCATATAGACAACGTCCACAGTCTACCTTAAAAAAAACTCAATCAAGTTAAAGAGAGAGAATTTCCCACACACAAATACATGTAAATCCTGTCCCTCAGAATCCCTTCCAACAACTTGCCTGCCACTGATTTCAGGCACACTGTTCTTTTGTTCCCTGGCCTTTCCTTACCACGTTTTTAAATAATAGCACGTGTCTTCCAGCACCTCACCTGTCACCAATAACAATATAAATATCTCAGGGAGGGGAACTGTCATCCTTTTCTTGGCTTTCCACAAATGTCTGGGATACACCTTAACAGGTCCCATGGATTTATCCACCTTGCTACGATTTAAGACATCCAGTACTCCCTCCTCTGTAATATGGTCAGGAACCAGGCAGCAGTGGACAATTCATTTACAGGAAGGTCTGTAAACGTAATCATAAAATACTAAAAAGAGCAAAAATAGAGTCAGAGACAAAGGAAGCTAGATAATGAACAAGTGGACATCAAGGAGCCCAGAGATGAATTAGAGCAGTGTTCACTTTTGTAATCCCACAGTCAGAGATGTCTAGCACTGAAACAGACTCTTCAATCCAACCCGTCTATGCCAACCAGATATTCTAACCTAACCTATTCCCATTTGCCAGCACTTTGCCGGCATCCCTCTGAACCCTTCCTATTCAAATGCCTTTGAAATGTTACAATTTTTGTTGCCCTTTAGGATCCTGTTGAATTTTCCCCTCACACCCTAAACCTATATCCTCTAGTTCTGGGCTCCACCACCCCAGGTTAAACACCTTGTCTACTTACGCTATCCTTGCCCCTCACGATTATATGAACCTCTTCAACATCACAACTCAGCCTATGACACTCCGGGGAAAATGGCCCCAGCCTATTATGCCTCTCCCTGCAACTCAAATCCTCCAACCCTGGCAGCATCCTTGAAAATCTATTCTCAAACTTTTCAAGTTTTAGTGCCTCCTTCTGATAAGAGGGAGACCAGAATTGCACACAATATTCCAAATGTGGCCTAACCAATGTCCTGTCCAGCTCCTTTACTCAACACTCTGACCAGTAAAGGGAAGCATACCAAATGCCTTCTTTACTATCCTTTCTACTATTGACTCTACTTTCAAGGAACTGTGAACCTGCATTCCAAAGTCTCTTTGTTCAACAAGACTCTCTAAGACCTGACAATTCAGTGTGTGAGTCTTGCTCTGATTTGCTTTTCTAAAATGCAGCACCTCACATTTATCTAAATTAAACCCTATCTGCCACTCCCCAGCCCCTTGGTCCATCTGATCAATATTCCATTGTATTCTGAGACAACCTTTATCACTGACCACAATACCTCCAATTTTGGTGTCACCTGCAAACTTACTAACTGTACCACCTCTATTCACATCCAAATCATTTAAATGAATGACGAAACAAACCCAGAGAAAAAATATCCATTTCTCTGGGTATGAATGTGCTCTGTGTAAATCCTGCCCTATGACTCTCTATCAGGGACAGCTGCACATACTCCCCTCTGAACTTTGCCCCCTACAAAGATGGCGGCTGCACGTGTCCAGTGAATCGTTGCCCCAAATAAAGATGGCGGCACTTACTCGATTCAATCACATGATGAGTCATTTTCCCATTTACTGCAAAAAACGAGACTAAGTTTCAAATTTGTATTTTCCGATGTGCACCAAATGTTTGTAAAACCTCTCAGCCCAGACCAGCACCATTTCCCTCCCGCTTCCGGCTGGTTATTTCTTTCCTTACCGACAGCTCTCCGCCCGCACAGCCGCGCTGTCCGTGAGGATGATCACGTGGTATAGCCAAGTCCCGCCTCTCATTCACTCTGATTGGTCGGATGGCCAACTGCCCAGCCAGGTCCTCCAGCTCCGCCCCTGTCCTTCCATTGGTCCGCCGCTGACATCAATCATCCGGGTACCATTGTTGGCTGGAGCATGCGTACTGCTTCGTGGCTTTTGTTGCTGTTCATAAACAAGAGTGAGGGACAAACTTAAAAACACACAACCACCTGATGAAGCAGCAGCAGCGCTAGTGCTCCCAAATAAACCTGTTGGACTATAACCTGGTGTTCTGTGAATTTTAATTTTGTCCATGCTAATCCAACACCAGCACCTCCAAGTCACGAGTGAGGGAGGAATGTATAACATAAGAACTAGGAACAGGAGAAGGCCATCCTGCCCTTTGAGCTTGCTCTGCCATTCAATAAGATCATGGCTGATCATTTCGTGGACGCAGAACCATTTACCCAAGTTCTCACCGTATTCCTTAATTAATTATTTCTTTTTTGAAAAAAAGCTACCTTAGCTTTAAAAACGTTTACTGAACTAGCATCAATTACTTCCCTGAGCAATGAATTCCATTTAGGTTTAGAAGTTCCTTCTCAATTCAGTCCTAAATTTGCTGCCTCTAATCTTGAGTTGATGCCCTCTTGTCCTAGATTCACCTGCCAGTGGAAACATCCTCTCTACTTCTATTTTATCCATTTCATTCATTATTTTATGTTTCCATTCTTCTGAACTCCAATGAATATTACCACAATCTACTCAGTCTCTGTTAAGCCAAAACCCTCAACTCTGGAATCAACTTTTAACCTCCTCTACACCCCCTCTAGTGCCAGTACATCTTTTCTCAAATTGAAGTAATTATCTCTTTTTAAATGTTATTCCAACCAAACAGTATGACATTACATTTATGAACATTATATTCCACAGGACTGACCATTGCTCATTCAATGTATCTATGTTCCTATGCAAAGTTTCACAGTCCTCGTTGTTGTGATTCTGTTCGCTGAGCTGGGAATTTGTGTTGCAGACATTTTGTCCCCTGTCTAGGTGACATCCTCAGTGCTTGGGAGCCTCCTGTGAAGTGCTTCTGTGATCTATCCTCCAGAATTTGTAGTGGTTTGAATCTGCCACTTCCGGTTGTCAGTTCCAGCTGTCTGTTGCAGTGGTAGGTATATTGGGTCCGGGTCGATGTGCTTATTGATTGAATCGGTGGTTGAGTGCCATGCCTCTAGGAATTCCCTGGCTGTTCTCTGTTTGGCTTGTCCTATAATAGTAGTGTTGTCCCAGTCGAACTCACGTTGCTTGTCATCTGCGTGTGTGGCTACTAAGCATAGCTGGTCATGTCGTTTCGTGGCTAGTTGGTGTTCATGGATGTGGATCGTTAGCTGTCTTCCTGTTTGAGTAAAAAATGAGGTCTGCAGATGCTGGAGATCACAGCTGAAAATGTGTTGCTGGTCAAAGCACAGCAGGCCAGGCAGCATCTCAGGAATAGAGAATTCGACGTTTCGAGGTTGAATTGTTCAACCTCCTCGTGGGAGCACGAGGCAGCGCCGATACAGTCATCGATGTAGCGGGGTCCATATCCGCCACAAGTTCACCTGTACCTCCACACACATCATCTATTGCATCCGCTGCACCCGATGTGGCCCCCTCGATATTGGTGAGACAGGCCGCTTACTTGCGGAACGCTTCAGAGAACACCTCAGGGACGCCCTGACCAACTAACCCAACCACCCCGTGGCTCAACACTTTAACTCTCCCTCCCACTCCACCGAGGACATGCAGGTCCTTGGACTCCTCCACCGGCAGAACATAACAACACGACGGCTGGAGGAGGAGCGCCTCATCTTCCGCCTGGGAACCCTCCAACCACAAGATATGAATTCAGATTTCTCCAGTTTCCTCATTTCCCCTCACCCCACCTTGTCTCAGTCGGTTCCCTCAACTCAGCACCGCCCTCCTAACCTGCAATCTTCTTCCTGACCTCTCCGCCCCCACCCCACTCCGGCTTATCACCCTCACCTTGACCTCCTTCCACCTATCCCACCTCCATCGCCCCTCCCCCAAGTCCCTCCTCCCTACCTTTTATCTTAGCCTGCTTGGCTACTCTCTCTCATTCCTGATGAAGGACTTATGCTCGAAACGTCGAATTCTCTATTCCTGAGATGCTGCCTGGCCTGCTGTGCTTTGACCAGCAACACATTTTCAGCTGTCTTCCTGTTTGTCCTATGTTGTGTTTTGTGCAGTCCTCGCATGGGGTTTTGTACACGACAATGGTTTTGCTCATGCTAGGTATCTGGTCCTTTGTTCTGGTGAGTTGTTGTCTGAGAGTGGCTGTTGGTTTGTGTGCTGTTATGAGTCCTAGTGGTCGCAGTAGTCTGGCTGTCAGTTTGGAAATGCTCTTGACATATGGTAGTGTGGCTAGTCCTTTGGGTTGTGGCATGGACTCGTTCCATTGTCTTTCCCTTAGGCATCTGTTGATGAAATTGCACAGGTATCCGTTTTAGGCGAATACGTTGTAGAGGTGTTCTTCTTCCTCTTTTTGCAGTTCGGGTGTGCTGCAGTGTGTTGTGGCCCTTTTGAACAGTGTCTTGATGCAACTTCTTTTGTGTGCGTTGGGGTGGTTGCTTTCGTAGTTCAGGACTTGGTCTGTGTGAGTGGCTTTCCTGTATACCTTTGTAATGAATTCAGGTATACAGGAAAGCCACTTACACAGACCAAGTCCTGAACTACAAAAGCAACCACCCCAAGGACTAGCCACAGCATCACACATCAAGAACATTTCTGAACTGACAGCCAGACTATAGTGACCACTGGGACCCATAACAGCACACAACCCAACAGCCACTCTCAGACAACAACTCACCAGAACGAAGGACCCGATACCCAACATGAGCAAAACCAACGTAGTGTACAAAATTCCATGCAAGGACTGCACAAAACACTACATAGGACAAACAGGAAGACAGCTAACGATCCACATCCATGAACACCAACTACCCACAAAACGACACGACCAGCTATGCTTAGTAGCCACACACGCAGATGACAAGCAACATGTATTCGACTGGGACAATACTACTATTATAGGACAAGCCAAACAGAGAACAGCCAAGGAATTCCTAGAGGCATGGCACTCATCCACAGATTCAGTCAATAAGCACATCAATTTGAACCCAATATACCAACCACTGCAACGGACAGCTGGAACTGACAACCGGAAGCGGCAGATTCAAACCACTATAAATGCCAGAGGAAAGATCACAGAAGTGCTTCACAGGAGGCTCCCAAGCACTGAGGATGTCACCTAGACGGGGACAAAATGTCTGCAACACAAATTTCCAGTTCGGCGAACAGAACCACAACAACGAGCACCCGAGCTACAAATCTTCTCACTAACCTTTCACTGTCCGCACACATTGTCCTGCTCCTTAACTCTGTGTCATATGCAAACTTTGACACCCTGCATATGGTCCCCAACTCCAAACCATCTGTATCAATTCTAAATAATCGCAGTCCCAACACTGATCCCAGAGGCACACCACTAGTCACTGATTGCCAGCCAGAATAATACGCATTTATCCCCACACTTTGCTTCCTGTTGGTCAACCAACTAATCTCCTATCCATGCTAATACTCTACCCCTAATGCCATGCACCCTTATATTATGCAACAGCCTCTTTCACAACACCTTGTTGAAGGTCTTTTGGAAATCCAGGTACACCATATACACTGGGTTCCCGTTGTCCACCTTGCTCGAAATGCTTTCATAGCATTCCAAAAGATTTGTCAAGAGTGACCTGCACTTCATGAACCCTGTGTCTGTCCAATGGGACAATTTCTATCGGGTCCCTGCTATTTCTTCCTTGATAATAGACCCAAGCATCTTTCCCACTACAGAGAAAAAGCTAACTGGGGTATAATCCCCCATTTTTTGTCCACCTCCTTTCTGAAATAGTGGTGTCACTTTTGCTGCTTTCCAATCTGCTGGGACTGACACAGAGTCTAGTGAAGTTTGGAAAATTACTGTCAGTGCATTTGCTATTTCTCCTGGCATGTCTTTTAGTATCCTGGAATATATCCTGTCAGGGCCAGGAGAATTTTCTATTATTAGCTCAATTACCTCCAACAGTCCAAAACTAGCTGTTCTGAAATAATGATAGTTTCCAAATCCTCACCTACTTTTGTCTCTTTGTTAATTACTGGCAAGATATTAGTATCATCCACTGTGACATCCCATAACTAAATGCTCCTTCTCATTTTCAAAAGGACCAACGTTTACTTTAGCCACTCTTTTCTCATTATGTATGTTTATATAAACCTTTGCTCTCTGTCCTTATAGTATGTGCTAGTTTATTTTTCTCATGTTCTATCTTACATTTCTTTGTAGCTCTTCTGTGGCTTTATGTTGACTTATAAAGTTTTCCCAGTTCTAGTTTCATGCTGGTTTTGGCCACTTTGTATGCCTTTCAATTTGATCACTTTCGTTAGATACTCATTGCAGAGAACGCCTTTTCCTACAGTCCTTCCCTTTCACTGGAATATATCTTTGCTGAGGACGTTGTAAATTGTCTTTGAAAATCTTCTACTGCTCATCAACTGTCCCACCATACAATCTTTGTTTCCAGTCTATGCTATCCATGTTCTCCCTCATTCTATTGTAATTCCCCATGTCCAAGCACAGGACCCAGGTATTAGTTTTTATCTTCACACTCTCCATATGTATTAAATTCAACCATAGAGTGATCACTTCTTCCGAGAGGATCCCTAATTCTGAGGTCACTAATTATTCCTGTCTCATTGTACAGGGCCAGATCTTGGATAGCTTGCTCCCTTGTAGATCCATTCATACTGTTCAAGTAAAATATCAAGATACACTTAATGAACTCCTCAAAGCTACCCTGACTGAGCTGGTTTGACCAATCTATTTGTAGATTAAAATCACCCACGGTAATAACCATACCATTTTTACAGGCATTAGTTATTTCTTTGTTTATTGCCCATCCCAATGTGATGTCCTTATTTGCTGGCCTATACACTGCGCCTATCAGTGACTTTCTTGTTAGAATTTTGAATGCATCATTCCTGTTTCTCCTAATGTACGGCAATAACAACAACTACTTGCATCGTATTGGATCTTTCACAATGGCAAATCTCCTAAGGTGCTTCATGGATGATCAAAACATTGATGACGGAGAATGATTTTTTAAAAAGTCTTAAAGGAGGATAGAAAAGGTTAGGGAGGCTATTTGACAGACTTCTGCTCTTGACAGCTCCAATTGTGGAGTGATGCAGGTGGGGAGGGTTGGAAAGGGAACATGCAAAAGGGAAATGGAGGAGTGCAGGCAGTGTATAAGGTCTCGAGGACAGAGGAGGTTCCAGACTGAGTCTGTCTGTCATAGAGAGTATGGCTGCCTCATGGAGTTTGAAGCACTGCAATGGGTCCATGCAAGTCATGTTAGTCAATGATATTATAACGGTGGCTGACAGTACTTTTGATGAGGACTCTATGACTGAGGTAGTGTGGGCTGAGGTTAGAACAGGAGAGGAGAGGTCACATTGCTTGGAGCTTTTTATAGGCCTCCACAGAATTCCAGGGAAGTGGAAGAGAGGATTAGCAAAATTATTCTGAGTAAGAGCAAAAGTACCAGGGTGGTCATTATGGGGGACTTTAGCTTCCCCAACATTGACTGGGAATGCTATAACTCTAGTACGTTGGATGATCAATTTTTGTCCTGTACATACAGGAGGGTTTCCTGACACAGTATGTCGAAGGCCAACAAGAGGGGAGGCCACATTGGATCTGGTGCTTTGTAATAAACCAGACCAGGTGTTTGATTTAGTTTTAGGTGAGCACTTTAGAAAGAATGACCATAATTCAGATACGTTTAGTTTAGCAATGGAAAGGGACAGGTACATGCCACAGGGCAAGAGTTATCAATGGGGCAAGGACAATTATAATGCGATTACGCAGAAATTAGGATGCATAGAATAGCGTAGCAAAATGCAGGGGATGCAGACAATGAAAATGTGGAGCTGCTTTAAGGAAGAGATATTGCATGCCCTTGATAGGTATGTCCCTGTCAGGCAGGAAGGAAGTGATAAGGTAAGGGAACCGTGGTTTATTACAGAAATTGCATCACTTGTTAAGAAGAAGAAGGAGGCTTATGTGTTGATGAGACAAGATGGTTCAGATGAGGAGATGGAGAGTTACAGATCAGATAGGAAGGATTTAAAGAGAGAGTCAAGAAGAGCAAAGAGAGGACACGAGCAGTCTTTAGCTAATAGAATAACGGAAAACCCTAAGTTTTCTATAGGTATGTGAGGAATAAAATGATGATTAGGGTAGGAATAGGTCCAATCAAAGACAGAATGAGAAGTTGAGTGTGTACTCTGTGGAGATCGGAGAGGTGCTAATGAACATTTCTCATCGGTTTTCCCTCAGGGAAAGGAGAATATTGTAGAGGAGAAGAGTGTGGTATGAGATATTACACTAGAAAGGATCGCGATTAGTTAGAAACAGGTGTTATCAATTCTAGAAAGAGTGAAACTAGACAAGTCCCCTGGGTTGGATGGGATTTATCCGAGGATTCTCTGGGAAGCTAGGGAGGAGATAGCAGAGCATTTGGCTTTCATATTTTTTCATCATTGTCTACAGGTTTGGTACCAGAGGACTGGAGGATTGCAAATGTTGTGCCTTTGTTCAAGAAGGGCAGTAGAGATGACCCAGGTAATTATACACCAGTGAGCCTGACTTCTGTTGTAAGAAAGGTTTTGGAAAGGATTATAAGAGATAAGATTTATAATCATCTTGCAAACACCAATTTGATTTCAGATAATCAACATGGTTTCGTTAAGGGCAGGTCATGTCTCGCAAACCTCATTGAGTTTTTTGAGAAGGTGACCAAGCATGTAGATGAGGGTAGGGCAGTTGACGTGGTATACATGGACTTCAGTAAAGCCTTTGATAAGGTTCCACATAGTAGGCTGTTGGAGAAAATGCAGAGGCATGAAAATGAGGGTGATTTCGCAGTTTGGATTAGACACTGGCTTTCTAAAGGAAGGCAGCGAGTGTTGGTTGATGGAAAATATTGAACTGGAGTCCAGTTACTAGTGGTGTGCCACAAAAATCTGTTTTGGGACCACTGCTGTTTGTCATTTTTAGAAATAACTTAGACTCAGGCATAGGTGGATGGATTAGTAAATTTGCTGATGACTCTAAAGTCGGTGGAGTAGTGGACAGTGTGGAAGTGTGTTACAGATTGCAGGGGGACTTGGATAAACTGCAGAATTGGGCTGAGAGGTGGCAAATGAAGTTCAATGCAGCTAAATATGAGGTGATGCACTTTGAGAAGAATAACAGGAAGGCAGAGTACTAGGTCAATGGAAAGATTCTTGGTAGTGTGGATGTGCAGAGGGATGTCGGAGTCCATGTACACAGATCCCTGAAAGTTGCCACCCAGGTGGATAGTACTGTTAAGGCGGCATACGGTGTGTTAGGTTTCATTCATAGTGTAATTGAGTTCCAGAGCCGCAATATCATGCTGCAAATATACAAAACGCTGGTGCGGCCATACTTGAAATATTGTGTGCAGTTCTGGTGCCCATATTTCGGGAAGGACGGGAGGAATTGGAAAAGGTGCAGAGGAGATTAACCAGGATATTGCCTAGTCTGGAGGGAAGGTCTTATGAGGAAAGGCTGAGAGACTTGAACCTGTTCTCCTTGGCAAGAAGGCGGCTAAGAGGGTATTTGATAGAGACATACAAGATGATCAGAGGCTTAGTTAGGGTAGACAGTGGAAGTCTTTTTCTAGGATGATGATGTCAGTATGCATGAGGGGGCATAACTATAAATGAGGAGTGATAGATTTAAGATAGATGTCAGAGGCAGGTTCTTTACTCAGAGAGGGGTAAGGTTGTGGAAAGTACTACCTGCTAATGTAGACAACTCAGCCACATCGAGAAGATTTAAACAATCCTTGGATAAGGACATGGATGATTTTGGGATAGTGTAGGGGGACGAGCTGAGAATCAGTTCACAGGTCGGCGTGACATCAAGGATTGAAGGGCCTGTTCTGCGTTGTATTGTTCTATGACTATTGTGCTACAAGAAATTTCCGCTGTCTTAAACAGAGTGACAGATCTTGTATCTTGGCTTACGAAATGTCACTGATCTCTACCAAACATGTACGAGGTCGAGTCAGGGCAATAATAAGTTGCTGCAACAGGAGGGGAACAGGTAACTCCATACAAAACCCTGCTTCTTCTCACTTATTTTTACCTCCAAAACTGAGGGAAAGCACCTCTGTATCCCAGCACCACAATGTGCCCCACAATCGTGGTGTCTGGCTGAGCACTAGGTGGAGTGGAATAGTCTGTACTGAGACCCATTGGGGCCCTGAAATACTTGGTAAAGACTAAAATCATCTGAGCATTGAGAACCCCACCACATTGTATGCATTTTCTATTGTTTTCACTAGGTTCCTGACTTCCCTTGTTTTTCCGAATGAACCTGTTTAAAGTTGTTATTAGACACACCTGCACTCGCTGTGAATTGAACCCAGCCTCCAAGATTCGGGATATTTTCACCGCATCACAAGACATCGACTCTAACTTCCCTTGTCCCTTCATGTTTCTGCTGCTGAGTCACGCCCGAATCAACTTTGCAAATAGGAGGAAGGGGCGGAACTGAGTGAGTGAGGAGCGGGGCCAAATCATTCTCGGGAGTGAACGCTTCAGGATTGGTCAGAAAGCAAACTGTTTTGCAGGATTGATCGTTGTCACTACATAGTGGAGTGCTAAACCTCTGTCATAAATCAATGTGAGATTTTAAGAAATAGTTGTGATGTAAATCTGATAACGTACATATTTTCAATTGATTTGCACAAATTGAGTAAGAAACTTCTTTTCAAACTCAGAACGAGTGGTAATTTACATACTTGGCCAGTATGGTTGAATTGGACCAAACAATCTATTTAAATACTAAACAACTCTATGTCTATAAGTCGACAGAACTTTTGTTAATGACAAATATTTCACCCATGATTCTTGGCAGTTATGAATATTCTCTATAAACTCACCGGAAACCTCAGACGCACGCGCAGTTTGGTTCCTATGTGGAGCATGCGCAGTGTCACACTGATCAGGACAGGGAGAGAGACATGGAGCTGCTTTCTCCGGCAGCGGCTGCGATCGGCTTCAGAGAGCGGCGCTCAGAGCCGGGGTGTGGGAGCCTCGCTGGGAGAAAGGAGCGGAGAGAATTCACAAGTCCCGGATAGAGGTAAAAAAAACCCGAAAAAGCCCCTCCAGGCCCGGGGAAGGAGGTGGCGGTCTCTGATCGGGGAAGCGGCCAGGGTCACGGCCGCCATTTGTTTGAGGGAAGAGGAAGCGCGGGCCTGAGGGCCGCCATTTTGAGAAGGTCAAGGTGCAGGAGGGCGGGGCTCTCGGGGTCTGTAGAACAATCAGAGGAAAGGGAAGACCCATTGTTACTGATGAATTCCATGAACACAGCGTCACTGGGCGGTCCCGCAGGAATCTCCTCTCTCAGTCCCTGCTGTGATGTTTCACCCCAATCACAACCAGCAGCTCTCCTCCTCTCTCAGCTCCCCTTCTGTCCTTCCTGCAGCATCTGTCCCCTGGGGCATTGAGCTGCCTGTCCTGTCCCTCCCTCAGCTGTTGTTCTGTAATACCTGTGATATCCCAGTCCCATCCTAGATTACTTCACTAAAGACAGGGATGCACCCGATGGATTTCTGTTAACATCAGCAATTGTTTAATACTCACAGGTTTTTAATTACATCGTTTTTGAAGCATTTATTTCACATTCAATCATTTGCAATGGTGGGATTTGGACCTGTATTCAGAGAACACTTGCTGAGTTTCTGGATAAATACTCACACAATAATGCTCCAAGGCCATCACTTTGCCTACTCACAGTTTGTATATCCCAGTGCAACATGAATTAAAACCCTTTCTTCCTGAACAATTGTTTGACCTGGCGCTCTGGTGATGTGACTCAGTACCTCTCCATGTGGTGTCCCTCACTGCGTGGGTCTAATTGCTGCCTCTGTCAGCGTCTCTCACTTTTGAAGCTACTCCAGATCATGAACCAACAGCATTCTCCACTCCAGAGAGATGAGGCAGCACAGGTCAGGAATGGAGACTGGGATTTTCCAGATGTCTGTGGGCTCAGTGCCATTCTATATGTGTCACCCTTAAAGCATCAGTCTAATTTCCCATTCTGACGATTTCTGTGTCTTCTACAGGTACTTATGGAGTCCTGACTCAATAGACTTGCCAACTGCTGGTTGGGACGATGGTTAGTCAGCCAGAAAGACAAAGTCAGGGAGGTCGGAGTCTTCGATAAATCCTGCTGCCAGGTACGATCACTCCAGTGCACAGAGCAGAAAGTAGTAAGGGGGATCTTAACATCAGCTAACAAGACATGACATAGAGAAAGTGCTGGAGGGAGAGCACAGTACAGATACAACCCAGGCTCAATCACCACGCCTGCTGCAAGTTTTGTTGTAATGAGACAGCATCGGGAGTTCCCAGTTATCAGTCCAGTCCTGTGCTTTCTTAGGGAGCATCAGGACAACAGAGGGGAAAGCAGGCCTCCCATGAGAGGATGGTAATGCAACCTGGGATCTTTCTGTTCCCTATTCCCTCTCCAACACTATCTATGGCTTGTATTGAGGACCAGTGTCTTCAATCATTCTAGCTCCTATAACAGTTCCTATCTCTGTCATCTCCTCCCCTCTCACCAGTTATTTCACATATTTGAAACCTCCAGTCCAGATGAGCATCCTTATCGCTGTAACTTGCTTCAATCTCTACAACATGCCTTGTCTCGGTAGTCTTCTCCTCCTCCAATAACTGCAGACGTAGGGTCTTTTTCTGTGCGGCATGATTCTTCGGCCGAGGTTTCCTAAATGGAATGAGTCGCATTTGCCTGTGTTTGGCTCATATCCCTTCAAACCTTCTCCTCTCCATGTACCTGCCCAAGTGTCTTTTCCATGTTGTAATTGTACTTGTTTTCACCATTTCCTCTGGCAGTCCATTCCGTCTAAGCGCCATCCTCTGTGGAAAATGTTGCCCCTCAGCTCCCTCTTTAAATCCTTGCTCTCTCACCCCACGTTTATGCCTCTAGCTTTGAACTCACCTACCCTTGGCTATTCACCTTACTTAGGCCCTACATTGTTTCATAAACCTTTATAAGGTAACCCTGTGGCCTCCTCTGCCCAGGAGAAATATTGACGGCAGTGTTACCAATATCTCCAACTCATGTACTCAATGCTCTGACCAATGAAGACAAGTGTGTCAATTGCCGCTTTCAACACCCTGTCCCCCGTGATGCCAGTCCAAGGAACAATGTAACTGCACCCCTTGGTCTCTCCCTTTTCTACAACACTCTCCACGGCCCAACCATTAACTGTGTTAGTCCTCCCTGGTTTGTCTGAATAAATCCAATACCTGAATTAAATTCCATCTTTCATTCCTTGGCCCACTGGCCCAGTTGATTAACATCCCCTTCGATAACAATATTCCCTGCCCATTCTTCCACTAATCTTGGTATCCACAAACATACTAACAGGGACTGCTCTCTTTTCACTCAGATTGTTTAAGTAAATGGTGCACAACAGTGGCCCCAGCACCAATCCTTACAGCACACTGCTGGTCAGAGGCCCCAGTTTAAACAACAACCCTCTCCCACCACCCTCTGTCTCCCACTGTCATCCCATTTTGTATCCAGTTGGCAAGCTCTCCCTGATCCTTTGTTATCTACCGTTACTAACCAATGGATCATGCTTCACCCTGAACAGGGGTTTGCGGAAGCCAGAAACAACGTCAGTTACTCTGCCTTCGTCTCTCTTTTTGGTCACATCTTGAGGAAACTCCAGTCAAGTTTGTGAGACATGTTACCCCATGTACAAAGCCATGCTGGCTGTCTGTAATAAGGCCTACCTCTCAGAATGACCTCCAACAACTGACCCACCCTGATGTCTGGCTCATCAGTCTGTAGTTCCCTGGCTTCCTCTTGTAGCCTTTCTTAATTAATGACACAACATTATAATCATAGTCAGAGAGTCATAGTACACTGTTCGGTTCACACTAACCATACTCTAAAACGGATCTCGTCCCACTTGCCTGTTCCTGGATCACATCCTTTCAAACCTTTCCTATTCCTGCTCTAATCCAAATGTCTTTTAAACATTGTAATTTTCCGCACATTCACCCCTTCCTTGGGAAGTTCATTCCACACACAATCCATCCTCTGTGTAACAATGTGCTCCTCATGTCTTTTTTTTTATATGTCTCTCCTCTAAACTTAAAAATGTAATGCCTTGCCTTGGAACTCCCCTGACCATGGGAAAAGACAACTCCCATTAACTCTATCTATCCTCCTCATGATTTTATAAACATCTATGAGGTCATCTGTCAACATTCAGGTTTCAGTGCAAAGTACCAACCTATCCAGCCTTTCTTTATACTGAAGCCTTTCATACCCAGCAACGTCCCAGTAAATCTCCTCCCAACCCTTTCCTGCTTAATAATATCCTTCCTATAACTGGTCGACCAGAACTGGACACAGCATTCCAGAAGAGGACTCACCAGTGGCCTGTATAATCTCGCTGTGACTTCCAACTCCTATATCCAAAGGACTGAGCAATGAAAGAAAATGAGGCAAGCACCTTTTTTTAAACTATCCTGTCTCTCCATGTTGCAAATTTCAAAGAATTATGTACCTGAACCCGAGGTCCCTCTGTTCTACAACACTACTGAAGGTCCTACCATTAATTGTATAAGTCCTGCCCGTGTTTGTTGTACCAAATGCATTCCCTCACATTTATTCACGTTGAACTCCATCTACAGTTTTTCAGCTGTTCACGCATTTCATCAGGATCCCTTTGTAATCTCAGAAAACCTTCTTCACTGTCCACAACGCCACCCTCCAGTCTATCAGCCTGTCACACATAGCTCTCTATGGTACAAATATCTCTGCTAGGGGCCCTACAATCTCTTCACCAGCTTCCCACAATGTCCTGACATACATATGATCAAGTCCTGGGGATTTATCTACCTTTGTGTTTTAAACCCTCCAGCACCTCCTTTTCTATAATGTGGACTCATTTCAAGGCGTTGAGTCATAGAGATGTACAGCACGGAAACAGACCCTTCAGACCAACTCCTGCATGACGTTTCTAGTCGTATTTGCCACAATTTTGCCAATATCCCTCTAAATCTTTGCTAGTCATACATCCATCCACATACCTGCAAATAGCCTCCCCAGATCTACTTTAAAAATTTCTGTCCAATACTATCTTGCTCCATTGTATAACTTGAACTTGTGAACCAGTCCTGTCCATTTCCATCGCTATTTCAAACTAATACAATTGTGGTGACTTTCCAAAGTGCTCCCCCACTAACACCTCAGTCCCGTTCCCGACCTTGTTTCCCAAGGGGAGGTCAGGTTTAGCCCCATTCTCCAGTTGGGCCATTGACATAACGACTGAGAGTTTTCAGAACAGACTTAACAAATTCCTTCCATCCAAACGCTTAACTTAGTAGCAATCCCAGTCCAGGTTTGGAACAGTTAGGATCCACTATCATTACAACCCTATTATTCTAAGAGATATCTGAAATCTCCTGACATATTTGCTCCTTCATCTCCCATTGCCTATCGCTGTAGTCCGACCATAGAAAACTAATGGCCATTTTTTATTTCTCAGTTCCACTAATATCGCTTAACTGGGCGATCCTACATGAATACTCCCTCTAGGTCCTGCTGGGATTTTTCCCCCCACTCAAAACCACCAGCTCTCCTCCTGTTTTGCCTCCTGTTCTGTCCTTCCTGCAGCATCTGTCCCCTGGAACATTGAGCTGTTGGTCCTGTCGCTCCCTCAGCTGTGTTTCTGTAATACCTACAACATCCCAGTCCCATGTTCCCATCCATACTCTGGGTTCATCTGCCTTATCTGTCCGGCCCTTTGCATTGAAATAACTGCAGTTTAATCCACCAGTTTTCCCTCACTGTCTGCTATGTTCGTGCCTGCCTTGTCTATTTATATTGTTCTCTTAATCATTTGTACCTGCCTCAAATTTCCTTCTGGCCTTACGACTCTTTGGGGTCAAACAGCCCTGCCAGACGAGTTTAAATCCTCTCGAGTAGCTCCAGCAACGTTCCCCACTAGGATGTGGGTCCCTCTCCTGCTCCCAGTTCAGGTGTATTCCCCACCCTGTCTACCTGTGCTGACACCTTCAGACATCCAGGGACTTGCCCACCAAGGTCCCTGTGTTCCTCAGTACTCCAGGAGGACCTACCATTCATGATGTATATCATTTGTTTATTAGACTTCCCACAGTGCATTGCCTCAGTGATCAGAAGTAACTCTGTCTGCCATTCCTCTGCTCAGATTATCATCTGATGGACATTAGACTGCAGCCTGAGTCCATTCCCCTCACCATGGACAACACCCTCACCTTTCATGTTATCTACAAACCTACTAATGTTACCTTCTGCTTTCCCATCCGAGTGATTAATGTCCATAATGTCCAGCATGGCTCCTGCACAGATACCTGTGGTACACCCGCTGGGCAAAGGCTTTCAATCACAAAACCAACCCTCCTCCAATTGTGGAGCCAATTTACCAACTGACCTTGGATCCCATGGGATCTTCCCTTTTGGACCAGCCTTCCGTGTGGGACCTTGTCAAAGACCTTAATGAACTCCATATAAACCACATCATCTGTACTGCCCTCATCAATATCAGAGGGCAGTCGTCTAGCAAATCCATAATGAAAATCCCGAATGAAATCGCGCGGGTATCCGTTTTTGGCGAATAAATTGTAGAGGTGTTCTTCTTCCTCTTTTTGCAGTTCTGGTGTACTGCAGTGTGTTGTGGTCCTTTTGAACAGTGTCTTGAAGCAACTTTTATTCTGTGTGTTGGGGTGGTTGCTTTCGTAGTTTAGGACTTGGTCTGTGTGTGTGTCTTCCCTGTATACCTTCGTTGTGAATTCTCCATTCGGTGTTCTCTGTACCATCACGTCTAGGAATGGGAGTCGGTTGTCCTTTTCTACTTCTCTAGAGAATCGGATTCCTGTGAGTGTGGCGTTGATGATCCGGTATGAGTTCTCTATTTCTGTGTTTTTAATTATGACAAAAGTGACATCCACATATCTGACCCAGAGTTTAGGTTGAATTTGCGGTAAGAAAGTTTGTTCTAGTCTTTGCATTACCACTTCTGCGATGAGTCCAGAGATGGGTGAGCCCATGGGTGTGCCGTTGATTTGTTCATGTATTTGGTTGTTGAATGTGAAGTGTGTTGTGAGGTACAGGTCGGTAGTTTGAGTATGCAGTCTTTGTTGATAGGTTCCCCGTCTTGTTGTCTGTTCTGTATGTCCAGCAGGTTGGATATTGTTTGTCTGGCTAGGTTTTGTCGAGAGAGGTGAACAGTGCCGTTACATTGAATGAGACCATGGTTTCTTCCTTGTCTATGTGGGTATTTCTGATGTCCAAGAATTGTTATGTTGACTGGAAAGAGTTTCTGGATCCGCTGATCATGGTGTTTCAGTTTCTGCTGTAGTTCTTTCGCCAGTTTGTGTGATGGTGTCCTTGGTAGTGATACTATGGGTCTGAGTGGGATGTCTGGTTAATGTACTTTAGGTAGTCCATAGAATCTGAGGGTGTTGGTGCTTTCAGTTTTCATTATCTGTAGGTCAAACCTGGTTATCGATCCTTTTGTTTTATAGAGTTCCCAGTGTGTTGTTTATCCTATTGGTGAGCTGCGGGGTGGGGTCAAACACCACGCAATTTCATCCACAGATGCCTCCGGGAAAGACAACGGAACGAGGACATGCCGTAACCCAAAGGATTAGCCACACTACCATACATCAACAACATTTCTGAAATGACAGCCCGACTGCTGCGACCAATAGGACTCATAACAGCACACAAACCAACAGCCACTCTCAGACAACAACTCACCAGGACAAAGGACCCGATACCCAGCATGAGCAAAACCAATGTAGTGTACAAAATCCCATGCAAGGACTGCACAAAACACTACATAGGACAAACAGGAAGACAGCTAACGATCCGCATTCATGTACATCAACTAGCCACGAAACGACACGACCAGCTATCCTAAGTAGCCACATACTCCTATGACAAGCAAAGTGAGTTCGACTGGGACAACACTTCTATTATAGGACAAGTCAAACAGAGAACAACCAGGGAATTCCTAGAGGCATGGCACTCAACCACAGTTTCAATCAACAAACACATCGACTTGGACCCAATATGCCGACCACTGCAGCGGACAGCTGGAACTGACAACCGGAAGCGGCAGAGACAAGCCACTATAAATGCCGGAGGAAACATCACAAAGGTGCTTCACAGGAGGCTCCCAAGCACTGAGGATGTCACCTAGACAGGGGACGAAACGTCTGCAACACAAATTCCCAACTCGGCGAACAGAACACAACAACGAGCACCCGAGCTACAAATCTTCTCCCAAACTTTGAAACCCTTTAGACTCTACAAAGCTCCGTCATGAACAAGCCACCATCTCTCTATTTCCTTTGCCTTCTTCAGTGTCTGCAACTCGCTGTATCTTCCAGTAACGCTCTTTAGTTACTGCAGGTCTGCCTAGCTCCCCAGATAACCTGTTCCATGCCCTACAGCTCCCTCAATCACTGTAACACCCTCTGCTCTGTCTAATCCTCCTATTTCCCACTGTCTTCCAGGCACAACGGTGATCCTGTAAGAGAGCAGTGCGGAATGGGATGTTATAAATCTCAGCTGACGCTTGATGACTGCCATCACCTGGGAGTCACAAGGAGAGAGAACCTGAGCGAGTGCAGCACAAAGCGGGAGAATATAAATCAGCAGCGAGGGTCAAGGCCGACTGGGGCTTGGATTTGGATAAAAAGCAGAGCAGGAGGCTCGAAATCAGCACCGAGTCACAGAGGGAGTGACCATATGAGGGAGCAACTTGGAGCAGGAGCTTGAGGCTGACTCACACCTGGGAGAATATAAATCAGCACTGAGGATCGAGGCCTAGTGTACCTGGGAGTGATAGAGACGGTGACCCTGTGAGGGAGCAGACTGGAGTGAGAGCTGGACGATTACACAATCGAGGAGACACATCACTGTGTGTGCACGTGTCCCTCCCTTGTTCTGTGTTTGTGTGTGTGTGTATGCGTGTGTGTCCCCTTCCCTCACGTGTGTGTGTAACTCTCCTCACTGTGTGCGTCCCTCTGTCGCTGTGTGTGTGTGTGTGTGTCCCTCCCTCGCTATGTGAGTGCATGTCCCTCCCTCCCTGTGTGTGTGTGCGCGTGTCCCTCCCTCACTGTGTGTGACTTTGTGTATGCATATGTCTGCATGTCACCCTCCATCACTTTGTGTGCGTCCCCTCGCTGTATGTGTGTGTGTGTGTGTCCTCCTCTCGCTCTGTATGTGTGCGTATGTGTATCTCGCTGTGTGTGCATGTCCCCCTCACTCGCTGTGTGTGTGACCCCCCCCTCGCTGTGTATGTATGTGTGTGTGTGTGTGTGTG